>NC_063260.1:26545493-26848523 GCF_019578655.1 Ricinus communis | reverse complement strand
GTGTCGTGGTGTAGTTGGTTATCACGTCAGTCTAACACACTGAAGGTCTCCGGTTCGAGTCCGGGCGACGCCAAATTCCTTGTGCTTTTTTGTTCCTCCGCCTCTTCAACAATGGAGGGAAATTCCATCGATAAGGTCCTTTTAGTGGGGCTATAGCATCGACTCAGAAATTTATTCCTACATCACTTATCATTCCATGTGTACAATGTTCTTATCAACATTACGTTGCAAGTGGCGTCCAAACATACTGCTCTCATGCTGATCTAATCCTCACCCAAACATACTGCATTTTATAATTTAATCTGTTAAAAAGATTGGGACGGTATCGAAATGGAAATCGTTTAACGAGTTATTTCACTTGCAAACCAATTGAATCTCGAATCAGTGAATTCAATAATATGGCTGAGCTAAAAATAGCATTTCTCAAATTAATATATATGTGCAAAATTACTATCATTATTTCAACTCCATTTTCCACTCTTGGCTTCTTTTCGCTTAATTGAATTCTTTTATTTATTTTTTTGCATTGATGGAAAACCAAACATCCATATAAGACCTATCTTGTCCGACTATCGTCACTACTCAAATCTGAAATAGGAAAGAGAAACACATTAACAGAGTACCCCACTTGCATACTGCACTTCCCTTCATCACATTAACTTGGCATTAGGCTTCCCTAGTTCAGCTCCACAAAAAGGCTGGCCTGAGGATGCAACCCTGCTTCTTTCAGCGACAGACACAGTTTCTCTGTTCCATACACTGTCCGCGGAAAATTTGAGACGAGGCTGTACGTATCAGCCTCTAATAAACCCAAAGAATCAACATAGTCATATAGAGTCTGGATAGTGGCAGTACAATGGAACCTTCTCTCTTTGCGTTCTCCAGTTGGGAACCGAACCAAAACCTAATTATTTATTCAAGTTCCAAAAACAAAATAGTTTACTTTCAAAAGATTATCATCTCGATCATAGATAAATAAGAATTAGGCACTGAATTATGAAAGCTCAAGGCCTATGCTAAAATATATAAATCTTTCTACTGATAAATCAAACAGATTGCTGCCTTAGTAAGTGCAAACAAATGACCAACTAGTAAGGCATTTACCTGTGTGATATCAGATCCTTTTTCAGGTTCAGCGCCAAGTGATAAGGCTTTCTCCTCCCGCATCCTAGCCAGAGCAGCTGCCTTTTCTGCAGCTTCACGTGCTGCTCTTTCCTGAGCTTCTTCTTCCTCTTTGCGCTTCCTCTCTGCTTCAGCAGCTTCCCTCTCTAGACGTTCCTGCTCCTCTTTCCTTTGTCTTTCCCTGGCCTAATATGACAAAGAAGAAAAGGAAGTCAATGTGAACACCATCAGCTATATATTTCATAAAGCTTTAGCCAGCTTGAAGAAAATTAAAAGGAGCATCATATATGGCCTACAGTAATGAAACAAATACAGTGAAAAAGAACAGCATTGAAGTCAAAGAGAACATACTTGATCTGCTTCAAGTGCTGCTCTGTAAGCAGCATCCTGTTCCTCCCTCAAACGCATGTTGTTCCTCCTTTCTTCTGCTTCAAGCCTTGCTGCAACAAGGACAGGTGCACTTTCTTCAAGCACTTTCTGCAGTACTGTGAGCATTTCTTCAGGAGATTTTGGACCCTCAACCTGCAAAGCAAGAAAGACACATCATCTACTAAAATCGAACTCTTTGAAATAAAATTTCTAATGAACAGCTTGGGTTCATTAAAAACTAGGGACCAGATAAAGAGAATCCAGTGACCTTATTATTCCAGTCGCATCTAGTTTTTCTGTCACTGCATTGGCAATCACATAATACAACTAATGCAGCATTTTACAAGGTATAGGCCACAGCTGCAATGCTTCTATTCTATGCTTGCAATAAATCCAGAACACACCTAATTAGTAAAGGTGAATAACATACATAAAGAAATTTCTTATGAAATATATTCGTGAGATACCCCAATGAGACAGCAGACAACAATATAGGATGCAATAAAGTACACATGAGCAACCATCGAGGCAAGTGGATACGGAAGATAAAATGATAAAGTGAATCCAGGTATGCACAGAAAGTAACAATGTCTTATCTGCCAGATCTCTCTCTATCTCAGAAAAGGTTGCAAAGTTACTACCAGTGGCTACCATGAGAAAATCTAAACCATAAAATACTTATTCAACCCTAATCCACCTTGCTGTTGAAAATCTAATTCGCTACTCAAAAGAGAGAAATCTTTTATATTCTTCCACTTAGCCATAAGAAGACTTAGCACATATAAAAACAAAATCCATAAAACTGGCTGACAACGAGAAAATCCTCCATGTCCAGGACTTTCTTATCATATTCATGTACCAAATTTCATTCAATAACTAACTTCAAAACAAGAACTCTGCCGCCATAATCATCCAACCATTTGCTAGTATAAAATCAGATAGAGATAGAATTTACACACAGGACTTAACCAATTTAACCCAACTTGACAGAGCTCCAAATGGATACTCTAATGCAAATATAAGGCAATCCACTCAATCCCCCATTAAACTCTGAACTAGCTTAAGCCTAATGTAATTTTCATGTTAGCCTAGTTATTAATACATGTATTCAGATCAAGCATTCAAAAAATCTAATCAACATTTTTTAAATATGTCTAAATCATAACATATCAAGTAAGATTAAAAAGAAAGAAGATCCATTGACCGTATGATCAAACATTTCTCTAGTAAAGCATAAAACAGGGGCACAATCCAAAAGGTACCTGTTGAAGCAACGCAATCCTTTGATTAGTAGCAGGCATGACAACAGCAACAAAAGGATATCGAGAAGCTTTCAAACTATTACTCATTTTAAAACCTTCACTAGCTCTAATACTCCCACCCCAAGCCACAAAATTCTCATTAACAAAGTCACTTAGAATCTGCGAACACAAAGTCCTCTCACAAAACAATGGCGTATCAGGATGATCTGGGGAATGTAAATAGACAAACAACAACTTATACGCATTTCTCGACCTTTGTAGCGCATCCATAAACCCTTCTGTTACAAAATTAGGCTTTGTAGAAGAACCATATTCTCTCTCAAACACCGAAACGAAATCCATCGCTTCTCTCGCCGCAGCCGACACCGAAACTAAAGAAGAAGAAGATTCAGTAATCCTGCTTGCACTTGATCCTAAACCGATCATACCTAATGAATACGACAAAATACCACCTGTTGCCCATAAACCTAAGCCAATAGCACCTGATATTAACCCTAGACTGCCGGATATCACGGTAATAGGAAGTGTAATTAGTTTCCAGGCTAAACCAGGAGCGGCGGCGGTAACTGCATCGCGAGTTGTTAGATTGGAAGATTCTACGGCGGATGTTCCAGTGTCGGTGGTGGTAGAAAGGACGGCGTTTTGGTTGTTCTCGTTCGTGTTGTTGTCGTCGTTGTTGTTATTGGAGGTGAAAGACGAGATCGCGAGTTCAAGGTCCCAGCCATGGGCTTGAAGAATCTCAGTGCATAAATCGGGATCTTCAAGACCTGTGATCGCTTGAAAATACGCTAATTTATCCGCTACATCAACCATTATTCTATCACCGACTCGATTATCTTTTTCCAAAGGTTTCTGTTTTGTTGGAGATGTAACTCAGTTTATTCCTATTTTGTTTGGAGATGGAACTAGTGACTTTCTGTTTGGGGTTTATCAATGGTTATGGCCGGACAGAAGAAGATTACTTCATATAGTTTTTGGATTGAATACCGGTGAAGGGCTTGGTTTGCTTCCCAAATTACAGAAAATGCCATCATCTTCAAATGAGCAAAAATAATAATAATAATAATAATAAAAGAAAAAACACTCGACAAGGAGCCCATGAATTACATTTGGATTGTTGTCGATTCATGTCGTCACGCCATCTTTTATTCCGTTATTAACCATGATTATGAATGGGCCAAAGAACAACTACTACACAACCGTCCTAAAACGACATCGTTGTGGAATTAGTATATGACGTTTAACATGCCCACAGAAAGCCAAATTTACAGGAGATTTGCACAGCTAAATTATCATCATATAGTAGCTGATAGATTTACTTCATCTCCTCGATCAAAGCTTTATTCTTACACTCTGGGTTTTTATACTTTACTAGATGATTTTTACTGTTACTATATTCCATCACTTTACTTCTCTCTGCCTGTAAAATGTTAGACAAGGGAGACCAAGCTTCCCGTGGCTGTTCATGCACCCAACACATCAGAAAATAAATCTTCCTCTCACCAAGCTTTAGCTTACTTCTGATTTCTGCCCTTCTTGACTTTCTTAATTTCTCCGCTTTCAGTTCCCTCTCCCCAGCCTGAAACAGCCTCTGTAAATCGCATAGAGCACAGATTAAAGCAGGACCACCTAGTGAGATTATGCTTATTACATCATTTATGATGCCCAAACCAAATTGTAAACCCCCGATATGCCTGTAGTCTGGAGAGCAAGTTTGTTCCAAGCAGTGACACAGAACTTCCATCACGGTTTCTGTCTGCCCACCTTGATCTAAGACGTACGAGACACTCAATGCCACCATCACTGATCCTATGGCATCTGACTGCCAATCCCCATTATAAAGGCGTAATGTGAAACAGTAGCTATACATAATGTCAACCAAGTGAACAGCTAAGAGTGGTGACGGTTTGGTTGAGATAAGCTTTTTAACTGGGGTTAATGGGGCCTCAGGGCCAGGAGGAATCTCACTAGACTGCTCTCCGGCTCCATCATCTTGAGATGATGCTGATGCTTCTTGTTCAACAAGCGGTTGGACAAGTTGAGTTCCTTCCTTGCTTAGAGAGATTGTTCGGGCAGAAGGCTTTAACCACCATGGATTCCAAGGTTGAATCAACTTGCTAAGTTTTCCAGATGCCACAGCCCTTTGGAACTGTATCTTCTCTTCTGCAGATAAATCCTCAAAACTCATTGAATCTCCTGCAACAAAGGGGTGAAATCTATTAGTTTCCGGCAATAGTATTGAGTCTAAAATCCAGCAAGACAACAGAATTATGGAATGATAGAGATCTGTTTATATAGAAATCCAAAATCAGAATAATTGAATTATAGACATGCCAAAGGAACAGAAAGAATAAGAAGAAAAATTCATTACTAAAAAAGAAAAGAACATACCAGACAAAACCTTTTGAACAGTCTCCTCAGATAGATGACAATCTGCCAATAAACACGAGAAGCATCTAGTAAGAGCCCCCTTTTACACCATCCATAAATATCTTTTAACAACAGGTTACACATGAAGCTGATCAGGAATGCAGCTGAACAATCTATTTTGAGGACAATAATCATACTTCACAGTTCACAAATGCTTACTTTTTCATCCCTATATATTGTTCTTAATAACTCAATCAGGAATCGGTTTTAAATGATCAGGAATAGTAATGACGTTCAGAACTATCATCCGCTTGCAAATTAACTAACTATTGGACACATTGTGAAATAACACAATTCTACAACACGGCCTAAGCCCAGACCATACTCCCTCTATAGACCAGGATTGACCCTTTCTCTCCTCAAATGAGCTCAACTTTAATTCGACCACAAAAATGAAATTATATGCCTACAATTGAAACTGAATATAATTGCAGTTGAAGACAAAGCAATACTTAAGCTTCAAACAATTTCCACATGAATTTTATGAAGCCACAGATTAACTTGTGCTGTGTATTCACGTTGTATAAATTTCACAAACTAAAATGTTTGGCTACACAGACAGTATTGCTGGCATGTCTTTCATGCATAGCCAAGAAAACATGAAAACAAGAGTTAACAGCTCCTATCTCTAATGACATGGACAGCCAAGAGTTTTCAATGCATAAATTAGATACATACAGGAACTACAATTACAAGATTCGCCACCAGAGATCATAATTTTAGATATTTTTATAGTAAAGACTATTAATAAGGATAGTAAAAACACAAGAAGCATAGGTCCATTCTTACAATGTGAAAATATGTCAAGAACACTGTTAGTCTATACTACCATTTAAGAAAAGAAAAAATAAAACACAAGAAGCATAGACAATTGTTTGATAGTCTGATTCTAATAAAAGATTATGCAGTAAAAAGTATTTCTCAGCAATAAATCAAATAATGGCAAGCGAAAGTAATTAAGAATCTACCGTCCTCATCCATGCTCTCCATTTCTTCCTGAGAATGAAATCTTTTCAAAATGTCAAGCATTTTTTGCTTCGATTCATCCTCAGGCTGCATTAGCCTAAGCTCCTCCACTACATTTTCTCGCATAAACGACTCAGTACACCGAAGACTATGAGACTGCATTTAAAAATTTTAAAAACTAATTAATTAGTTAATAAAGAAAAAAGAATACAATCAAATCTTTATAGATTAAATAAATCACATGCCTTGTAGCAGTGCAGCGAACAATAACGAGAATTGCATCGCGGACAAGTATACTGCGAAAACTGCTTATGACAGCTACATAACAGAAACAGAAACTAAATTCAAGATACAGTCGAAATTTCATAATAGAAAGGAAAAGAAGAAGAAAAAGAACATACACGTGGCAGACAGTACGGGAAGGAGGATTGAGAGGGGAGGAATTAGAAGATGAATTAGAGATAACAACTGAATTTGTCTCCGACATGTTTTTACCCTTGCAAACAACTAGACTTTGATTGCTATAATGCAAAATTTCTAAAACCCTAGAAAATTCTGGGAATTTGATTTCAAGAATTTAACGTGTTACAAGCCTTAAAACGTGTCGTTTTCTCTTTTTTTTTTTTTTTCCTTAAAAAAAAAAAAAATCTTTAGCTGGGACTGGCAGGTCGCTGGACTAAACGCATTTGCGACCCGTCGTTCACATATTTAGAGGGAATATGGTTCCAACACAGATATTCAACTTGACGGTGATATCCAATTTAGTCCAAGTCATACCATTTTACCAAATTCAACATTTTGGGTTTCTATTTTAAGGCAATTAAGTCCAAATTTTAAAATCAAATATAAATTTGTTGATCAACTTATAGAACATATAATTTATTAAAACTTGAAAAGAATTTGCTTATTAAAAATACAATGACAAAATTTTCCAAATAAAATTAGTTTTTAATTTAAAAATTTGTCCAAAATCCAGTCTAATCGGTTAAAAATTGAAAAATTTATGTTTTGAGAGTTAGAATTTATGGAAATTTGATATTAATGTTGAGTGTATAAATTGCACTTTTAGACTTTTAACTATAGTAATCGACAAAAATTAACATGGGTTAATAATAACGATAATGATAAACTTTTGAACAAAGTAATGTAACCCCTTTGACTTCCGGAAATATTTATATTTATATTCCTCTTCTTTTAAATTGAGTGAAATCATCCTTAATATCTTTTAAAATAGAAACTTTATTCTCTTCGCATATTTGAGTTACTCACTGAAGTAAAATAATATTTTAAATAAGATAACAATTTATCCCTTATTTGTTAACCATTTAGAAACTAAAAAGCAGTTATTGTTATTGGAAGTGAATGCATAAGGACGAATTTTATAACATTTTTACAAAGAGAGACTAAAGTATATCAAAAGTAAAAAAGTGAATGATGTTTTCATTTAATTTTCAAACAAGAGGATATAAATATAATTTTGTCAAATGCCATGGATCTTTTAGTAATTTTCTCAAAAAAATTTATTTTGATTCTATGGATTGTTACATACATGTATTCAACCTTTGTCTGATCTGATAAATTCTGTTCAGTCCATCAGGAATTCTACTTAAGACCAAGGCTATACAATAGATAAAGGTCATTATATCCAACTTGGGTGAGATTTCAATATTACTCCTTCCAGTTGTAAATTTCAAGCGCACAGCAGGTTATGGTGTGTTATTCCTGTGCTAAGCCAAGAAGTATAGGAACTCAAACCCTTTGAAGAGTCTTCATAGTTTCCTCATCTTTAAGTTGATCTTGTGCAAGTCCGCTGTTGGGTTGGTTCTCTTTGCACTTGTCCTCAACATCCACCTTGAATTCAGCTAAATCTGCTAGTTCTTTAACTGCCTTAACAACGCCTTTGATTCTTGTAGCAATTTCTATTAGCAAAGAAGCAAAAGTTACTAATGGAATAACTTGTACAAGAGGGATTGCCATGTCTGTTTCTGTTGGAGCAGAGTTTGTGTCTGTATTCTCGATTGGCGGATTGAATGAATTAGATAGAGATCTTACGGTATCTTGTAGTTCTTCAACTGCACTGCCCATATCTTCAACCAAGGAGTCTATAACTGATGATCTTTTCATCGTCTTGACAGTTTCTGATAGCTCTCTTATAACATTTGAGGAAATGGAGCTCACTCTCAGGCATACATTGCTTAGTTGCTTTTGCAAGAACTCAGGAGCCTGTTTTTAGACAAAAGTTATTGCAGCTACTGTTAGCATATATATGATAATGATGCATGTTTTGAGCTTTTTCAGTATTGTACTTAAGAAAGAGATTAATTATGATAACGGGTTTACCTGATTTTCTGAACCAGTGCAGCTAGTAAGAGCCTCAATGCAATAAGCACAGTTGCGCATGGATGCACCGATCTTTGGGTACTGTTTCCATGGATGTTTGAAGCCAAAACTGCCATGAGCAGGTTCCCATCTAGCGAAATTGGCCTGTCCATAACACATAATATCAAGTTAATTTTGAGTTTCCTTTGATTAAAAAAGAAAAATAAAAAACAGAAAACAAAAAGAATTTATTCTGAGAAAGTCCTGACACGTACCAGGGACTCTTCACTGGCCTTTGAGCTCAAAACACACTTGTAACCAAGTGATTTTTTATCAGATGTTTTGTCGCTCTCATTTTGATTGAAATATTCATCTACACAACCTGATATTAATGAAAATCTGTTAGTAATTTGTAAAAAATTTCTTTCGATTTTGATAAAGTATCTATCCAGCGAGAATTAGTACACTTACCATCCAAGGAATTGGCAAGTTTGTCCATGTTGGTAGTGATTAGAGTGTATAGCTCTCGACCAGCCCAAATGGGGCAGATAATCATGCTTACAAAGATGCATAAAGAAATGCCGATGATAATAGTAGCTAATCTTTCATGAGCCAATGCAAACAATTTGTCAACTCTATAACCAGAGACAGCAACCAGGCTGAAAGTGAGGATGAAGATCACGACACCATAATCAAATCTCTGTTTCACTGATGGAATAAATCTAGAGAAGGTTGCTGCAGATGCTGAACGAACGAGTAAAGAAGAAAAGGAAAAAAAAAGGAACAGCGTGAGTTTAGTTAATATTAATGTTCTATTTCAAGTTCAAAAACCAAACAAATGGAAAGGTCGTTAATATAATTTCCTGCAGCACGCACACACACCTAGTATGAAAACTGAGGCTCCAATAATAAACGGCTCAAATCTCTCTCCTGATTTAGTGGCCACCCAATGGACGCTAAAGGCAAGCATTCCAGCAAGAGTAGTTCCACACACCCTATTCAAACTCTTACAAATTGTTGCACCTGCAATATAACAATTGCAGCAATTATTTGGAATAGGTTTATGATCTGGTAATCTCATACATCTATGTGATTTCTCATAAATAAATGAGACTGATCATGTAAAAAATTCGAGACGAATGCCAACGTATTCAATAATTTCACAGAAAGAACTTTAGACATGCATGATGCCGTGAGTTTGTATTATACCAAAAGTGCAGAAGTAAGAAATTTGAAAAGAGATACATACCTACAGTATTTTCAAAGACTACCACAACAGTCATTATAGCCCACATAGCATTCCCTCCAACACCTTCATATAAAGGTCTCATGAAGTAAAAGATTGAGACAACAGCGAGTGCCGTTCCTACTTTTAGACAATGAACTACTTTTCTTGGATCATTTACCCCAACATCCCTTGCTTTCTTGAAGAATGACCAAACTTTCAAGATCAAATACTTTAGACCAAGCCAAGCTCTAGTTACAAGCCCTTCTTCCTGGACCAAGATCTTTGAAGACCCATCTGCTATGTTTATCCTCCACTCCACTCCATTTGTTGCCTTCTTCTCCTGAGCCATATCCTGCAAAAGCTAGCTAGTTACAGTCGTGTAAGAATGGTGATGCTAATGAGGACTTGGAGAAAGCAAAGCAAAGGAAAGCAAGCAATCTAGCTAGTTATCAAGCCTCCTTATGCCATGCAAATGGAGGGTGATGCTTGATGAATGATTGATGACCAATGTGGGGTGACTATTGTATATATAAGGTTCTGTACTTAATTAATTTTATTGCTAAATTTGTAAACAAAAACTAAAAAAAGAAGACAAGATCAACAAGCAAAAAGAAAAATATCAATGGCATAAGAGACTCTAGAATGTCATTTTGAAGTTTTTCTTTTTTTTTTTTGGTAGGTACAAATGTTCTTGATAACGTAGGAGAGCACTTTCATTTCATTATCTATTCGGTACGTACGTGTAGTATATGCTAAGAGATTTGTTATTATTTTATTGCTGGTGATTTAATATTTCCTCCACTCTTTGAACACAACTTGTGTTCTTACCAGTAATACACAGTTAAAAGCTAACAGTTCTGAATTGTAATAGGAAGTAGGCCCTCTAAGTTCATATTTCATTAATTAATTAATAATTTGTAACATCTAATAAAATTTCACATAAAAGTCACTGCCTTATATAAGTATAATATAAATGTTTCATTCCAACTCCAAAAAAAATTAATATGTTTTTTCAATTATCTTTTTCAAATATTGAAATTTCAAAACGAGAAATATCGACAACACTTAAAAATATATAGATAAAATAATAGAAATCTCTTCTAATTTAAATAGCTTTATGAATTTGAAATTTGGATATACAAAATATATACGAGATATGTTTTTAAAAATAAATATTTTATAAATTGATAGCGGTATCAATTTAAAGAAATTGAATTGTTATTACGAGTGGAAAATTGAGAATAAGGGTATGTCAAAGTAAAATTGATAGTTTATCAATAAATAATTATAATCAGAAAGTTCATAAGAAGAAAATTCTCAACAGACAGCACATCAAATTGAGAAAAACTCTGAATCTTTTTTTAATAGTATATAATTATATACACAGACATATGCATCCGAATACTTAAAAAAAAGAGTGCAATTTGCATCTGTGTGTTTGATGAATATATGAAAATCAAACTTTCCGATCAATGGAAAATTTCGTCAATTAGAATCCTGTGGTAGATTCCTGTCTGACCCACAAAGAGAAATAGTGAGATCCTCTGGATGGCCTAATTAGGAGCAAAGATATAGGCAGAGAATACGGGTTGACATAATGTGACCTAAAATTAAAAGTTGAATGCCATCATCCTCTGATGAGTGGGATCATAAGAACCTTAAGTTTTGTGTTATGCACTGTTCATGTTTCTTCTGAGTGGGTGTTTGATCAGCTTCCTCTAATCTGTCTCCGGTGGATAAGAAAATTAGGGCAAGAGCACCATGCATCCTACGATTACCATTTTAATAACATTGATATTTTCGTTATCATGTCCTGTTGCTTACTTTACTTCATCGTTATTTTGTTAAAAGTAGTAATTTCAAATATTATATTTCAATCTTTGGAAATTTTTTTATCTATGTACATCTCAATGAGTGACGCGCACACATGTATATATATATATATATATATTAATATTTTATACTTTAATATTAGATGATTAATTTTATTTTAAACTAATGAATATTGTGTCAATTATCCATCGATTTAGTATGCAGTGGAGACATCCACTTAGACTATCTAACTTATTTTTGTTTTATTTAGATTTTATATAGAATAGCTTAATTTACAGCTATAACTTTGCAACTGTATTCCATTACCAAAAGGAAGAGAAGAAAAATGTAATATTAGTCTTGCACCCTGGCTAAAAATGTAAACCATTAGGGTTATACAAGAGATGATGACCTAATTTAAGAAGGCCATTTGTTGAGCAGTGATATTTATCACCGATCGGATTAAGCGTAAGTGGAGAAGGCAATATGGACGTAGAAAATTAAAGGATATTAATTGTTAGGATAGGATAGGATAATCCAATAAGTGCTCAATTAAGCATGCCTCCTGAGTCTCACCTGGTGTCACTTTGCTTATAATAAACTTGCATCTTTGAGCCCCATTCTAATTAGGTCACGACTATGACTGTTTAAGGTTTTCATCTTATTAAAATAGCACCATTAGTGTATAAGCAGGGTTTTGATTGGCCATGTGTTGAAATTATCAGTTTTGAATGGAAAGATCACTTATCTCTAACATCCACCAATTCACTGATTTGAAAGGCACACTCAACTATCAAAAGTTGTGTCTCATTTCCACAAGTGTACCTTTCATTTAGGTTATATAAATATTTACACTTTGCTTTATAAGTATGACAAAAGATGATACTGACAGTTGTAAGCTTCTACTCCTAACTGAAAAGTGGCTTAAATTATATATATATATATATATATATATATATATATATATATATATATATATATATGTATGTATGTATGTATATATATATTACTTGTCCTTCGATTGCTTCTTGATCTACAAAAAAAATGTATGGGATCAGGAACATTCCCAGGAGATATCAAACAATCATAGTAGTCCATGGAGGACAATAAGTTTTAGGTCAAAAAAGTGGTGGGGGGAGAATATGGATGTCATGTTCAGCTTTCACATTAAAAGATTTTAGATCTTTTACTAAATTTCTTTACCGACCTTATTGAGTTTTCCTTTTTTCCTTTTTGTATTTTCTGTAAAGATCTCTACCTATTCAACCAGAGGTAACCCATGCGGACGACGAATCCGTAAGTAATTAATGATTATTGCTATAAAATCATTTAGTTTATAGTGACTGAATCATTGCAGAAGTCTTTGTATTGGTGGTTGAAGGCAAAAGGTTGATTATTTTGGCCTATTTTACCAATCAATATTAAGAGATCAATTTAAGCATGCTAGTTCACTCTAGCTCAGTATTGGAATATCCAACAGCAAGTGAAAACCTAATAAGCAAAAGCATGAGGTTTAGATATAGCACGATTCCCGGGATATTAGCTTATAATAGATGGTGATTAGCAGTTCAGAAAATTAGCACTATCTCAATAATTCTCTAGAGAAGGTCAACCTGTGCTAGCATATATACGTGACAAGAACACTTCTCATGCAGAATATATATATATATATATATATATATATATGTAAATAAATAGAGAGAGAGAGAGAGAGAGAGGGGAGGGGGATCATATTAATTGTGTCATTCTACTAGTAAATGAACAACGGATGGCTATGGAACAAATGAATAGTTAGCCTAATACTAGCTAGTTTATAAACTTCTCGACTAAATAAGGTTATGGCAGGAGCAGCCTATAACAAATGCTAAAAGTAGAAAACAAAAATCTGCATATATATATAATATATATATATAGTTCCCTAGAGTTTGTTCCAGCAATTTGCAAGTGAGACGCAAATTCACCAAACTCATCAGGATCTCACAGACAGGCGCAGGCACCTACCATGTCTTGGCACAGCACATGCTTGATGCTCCAAAGTATCCAATGGTAATATGTAAGATATTAAAGGATCACTTGCCATTCCTTACGAATGTATTTTACCACTATCTATCAACTGTATTCACATTTTCATTTCCATTTTCAAGGGAGTCAATATGGAACCAAGAACCTCCTTTCCCACTTCCTTCCTGCTGGCAGTTAAAACCAGCACAGCACACCGATCATAGCAGTATCTCAAGAAGTGAATGCTCAAGGTGTTATAACAAATTCTTGTTTGTGGAAATATATCATTGAGATATATCAGCTACACTGATAGGACATGGCAATGCAGGTTGCTGATAATTGTTTATAAGAGGGACCCTTTTCCATTCATAATGCTACTAGGCTGATTTGTTTAGTCCGTGCCACCTGTTGATGTTAGTTGTAGAAATTGGACAAGGGACCAAACTATTTCTATCCTGGTTGTATGCGTCTTTGCCTGCGATACATTTTAACATAAATTCTCAGAATTCTGTCATTGTCGCACCAAAAGCACAAGGGGATAAAAAAGAAATCTAATGTTGCTTTATCTACCTCAACAATGAAGTGTGCCCATATCTTATCCTCACGAGTTTCCATCACTCCTTTCAATATATTCAACCCGAAGCCCCTAATCACATCTGCTATCTCAAGAAAGAAACCCCTGTCCTCACAAAGCATCTGTGCAATACAATAGATATAGAGAACAAATTTAGTGAGCTCAGATGCTAAAAATTTATGAGATTATCAGGAGAGAGTCTTCCCCTATTTTATATACCTCTATAAGCATTAGGCCAGGTGGAGAGAGATCTTCAACTATGATAGGACAAGCCGTTGATTGATCTCCAACTTCCAGTGCCCATGTAGCACCACCACCACCACTTGTGCTTGTGTCTTGAGGAAACGTTTTTTGCTCCTTGCTAATGAGCTATAAAAGTAAAAGTTTTACTTCAATCAATGACTTACATTACCAAATCTAAGATTGGCCACTTGTCTACTTAAAATATTTGAAAAAATAGAGAACCAGCTATATACCTTCGGCTCATCAGCTTGTTTAAGCTTATCTGCATATTTTGTCACACTTTGCAAGAATAGCATGTATTTGATGGTGTGATCCAGCAGAGCATCTATGCTACACTGTCATATTAACCATAGAAGCACAGCATTAATTATTTATACAATAATGTAAATGCAAAAGAGAAATCTTAATTTAGTGCATGCTTGTCAATTTGCTACTCTAAAAAGACAAGGTAAAAAATACCCATTACTATTCATTTAAAGGTGATGCCACAGTCTATTCTGCCAGATAACAAGACACTTCTTTGCAGGATTTTTTCCTTTAAAGCAAAGACTTAAAATTGCATACCTTTTCACCATCGGGGATGATCCCTTTCAACTCTTTGATGCAGTCTTGGAACTGCTGACGGTCTTTCGGCCTTGGTCTAGTACTTTCCCCAGGTCTTGCTCGTTTCCTGGTGGCCTTTGTAGGCTCCTCAGGCTTCTTAGGCTTTGTAGGAAGAGCACTTCCATCGTTAATGCTATAGCTATCATCAATCCACAAACCTACTTGTGATTTGGGAAACATCTCTTTCTTTGGTAGAAGATTGCTAGCCTTATCCTTATAATATGAAGGTTGCGTTATCTTACTACCACTAGAGCAAGCAATGCTCCCTGACTGAGCTTGATTGTGGGATACACTCTTGGCGGTGGAAAATTGATCATCAATACTAGAGTTGGTAGTGTAACTAGAATTATTACCCCCATTTAGAAGCTCTTCGAGTCCTAATTCTGAGAACAATCCTTTTCTGGGGCCAACCTCAGAATTAACATCCAGCTCTGAGATGCATTCTGAAACACCATTGCTGATAGCCAAGTTACCATTACTTGTTCCTCGCTTCATCATATTTTCTTGGCAATTTGCATCTTGTTCACATCCATAATGCAATCCCAAATGTACAAACAGGTCGTTGCCAGTATCAATAGTTTTCTCTTGACGGGTGCAAAAATAGGAATCAGTAATGGAACTTTGCATTGAATTAGATGGTTGTGCAAGTGGAATGTCATGTGTAACATCTCCAACAAGGCTGGATGACACCGGAGTAACTCCTGCTGATTGTGAGACATTCTCAACCATAATGGGTGCCATTTTGCTGCTGCCATGCTCTGATGTAGCAAAACACTCAAAAAGATTTTCCATTGCAAAGCAGCTGGAGAGATCCGTCACAATATCATCTAGCTTAAACTCCTCAGGGAATTTCTGTAGGCCAGTTTCTCTTTCTGCTTTAACCAACCCGCCTGTGCTGTAAAATGAAGTACCACTGGATCCCCATTGAAAATCCTGCTTTATACACCCACAAGACACTGGAGCATTTTCTTTTGTAGAAAAAACATTCAGAGAATTCTGAACTCCCATATTAGATGCAAACTGTGACTCCAATGAGGTCAACATAGAACCTTCATTACCCCAAGTACTAATGCAAGGGGTTTTAGAAGCTGATTTCTCTGAAGAGAAGGCAGATTGCAAAGCCACCTGCTCAAACTGAGTATTAGGATTGCTTGTCAATACCACTTGAGCTTCAGTTCCAGTCTGCATTGAATTAGTAAGATGGCATGATTCCAGACATAAAGGGTCCATTTTCTCTTGTTGAAAGTCCGATGTGAAAGCAGAAGACTGAGTAAAATTTACTGAAGAATAAGCTACTTCCATTAGCTCGCTGCAGCTTCCACTCTGCATGGGTGTGATATTACCATTACAGAAGGAAGCAAACCACTCATTCAGATCACAGCCCTCATGGTTCAAAGATGAAGGTGGGTTGTTGAGTGAAGCAATCCCACTGACATTTTCCATTTCACTGAACAATCTTTTTGCTTGATCCAAAAATTGTGGTGTCTCAAAAATCTGCAACAGTAATAGCACTAGAGTAAGTAACCATCAATAAAACAATAGTCTGATAGACATTCTATTGATCAAAGATTCTGTTGGACAGACTTATCACATAGAAGGCATACACAAAATATTGTCTATATAAATCAGACATCAATATAGGATCTGTCAGAAAAAACAAGTTGAATATTGACTGCAACGCGACCAGTGCAATAATAACTGGAGATAGACACCATGATTATCTAGGAACTGTGGAATGCTAAATGCCTCCATGACTGAGCATTCCATTATGTTTGAACATCCAAAACCAGATTCATTCTCAGTAGAAATATTATTAAATACTATGGATGAAGTAAAGGATCTAACAATTGATTCCTGAATACCTTATTTATGGAAAATGTTAAGAGACTGAATAAAATATATCGTAGAAGGTATATAGTAGCATGATAATAAACATTATATAATGTGTTATCTGTGTGCTGACCTTCCGGGTTGATCCAAATTGTATCACTCCTCGCGATTCCACAGGGATTACTGCTATCGTCTGCAAATTGGATTTACTAGTCAGTAAGAGCGGCCTGTGTTCTTGGATGAAGAAATAATTACAACTTCAAATGGCTGTAGAATGCAATTATATTCAAGGAGTTTTAGTATGCTACCTTTAGTCCACAATAAAATTGGCAGTCAATGTCAGAACCGTCCTGCAAGGGGAAGAAAAATGTTCCAATAAGTGGATAATAGCCAACTATTTTTAAACAATCTGATCATTTGACAAAAATTCCAGTGGATAATTGCGTCTGAGCTAATGGCTAAAGGTGAAAAGAAAAAGAGAACCACCTGATATATATGATTGCTTCTAGAAGAAGAAGCAGAAGTCCGTCCTCCATTCTTAGCATCTGAAAAAATCCACTGGTTCTTGCCAGATAAAGCAGCTTGGCCAACAATCCTGAATTAGATAATGACAACAAAATAGCACTTCAAATAATGCTGTAAATCTCAACTAATTATTAACAATTATGGTCCTAGGAATGGATTTTGGAAGTTTATTTGCAAAATTGAACAGCCTAAGGAAAACATTGTGAGAATGGTAAAACACTTCTTTTGACTTACCCTTCACCTATTATGTGGACCTGTTGAAGCATATTGTTAACCAGTGTCCCCATTTCTTCTTCATAGTAGGCATCTTCCACAGTCAACAACCTGGTAACATCTCAAACAGCAATTTTTAAAAGTAAGCAAAAACCATTATCGTGTAGAAGTAAAAGGGAAAATTTTATTACTCGAATAAGAACCTGATCTCAGATAATGTAGGCATTAGCCAGTCAACTAATATCAAAATTGTACATATGAGGATAGAACTTTACTAAAACTATTTACACACTGTTAAACAACATGTTATGCTTAAAAATGTTATACTTTACCAATTTTTAAGCTTTTTGTCACTGCTCGAAGTAAAAGAAAATTAAATGGAAATCCAAAATTTAGATCATTATATCGTGATACAGAATTAGTATACAAGTATAAGTTTGCATATAGCATGAGCTAAAAAATAAATCAGCAAAAACTAAAAACGAATTTGTTATAAGGAGAACTGAAACTGGAAGTGGCAAAAGCTTCAAAACTTTGAAGAGGCAACCAAAAGAAAAAGTCTGTTTGTTTTAAAAAAATACTAAAAAGAAAGAAGGTAAAGTATTGGGAAAACAAAAATAAAATAGAACTCACATGGAATTTCTTTGATCAAAGCACCAAAAAACTCCGTAAGACCACCCATTACTGCAACAAAGATCCTTAAGCGAGTCCTTCAAAACCAGACCCATTGTTGTGGCTTTCACTTGTCAACCCAGACCTCACAATCAAGAACTCATAATCCAACACCCCATGTAACGATTTGAGTCCGAGTCAACCAACTCAAACTGTTCTAGCAACAAACACCAGAAATACTAAAACAAAAACAAGAAAAAAGCAGCAGACTTTGCAAAAAAGAGTGTCAACTTAGGAGTGTTTTGCAAGAAAATGTATAAAAGGAAACAAACAGAAAATGGTCGGTGAGAGCTAGAGAGAGAGTGAAAACTGTAAGAGCTAGTTTAAGTGAGAGATTAAAAATGGGGTTATATATAAATAAATAAAAGCAAAGAAAGAAGGCCAAAGCAAGGATTTTTTTTTTTTTTTTTTAAAGAAGAAGAAGGTTTTGTCTCTCCTTCTCTTTGTTTCTCTTGAATCCTTTTTAAGCTATAAGTTATATTATGTAATAGAAATGTGTATATGTTTCTTTCTTTGTTTCTTTATCTTACATTGGACAAAAATGGAGATCTTTGAGCATTTACTGTTTGCTCATATCTTTGTCTTCGTTTTTCCCGGCGACACCGGTCCCCATCTTTACCTTTGCTTTCCTATTTTTTTTGTCGTTTTACCGGCTACAGCCGGTCATGGTAGTTGATTTTCTCGTTTAGTTACTATTGTGCAACTTCTCGTGAGATTTATGTTAATAAGGGCAAACGATTCGTAAGGGGACTATTAAAAAATGATGGATAAATAATGTATTCAATTGTCATGATTGGTATTTATTAGGTTTTTGGATTTGATATTTTTTGAAGATTAGTGTTTGTTGTAGTAATATATTGAAAATTAATGAGGATTGGTATGTATTCAATATGGTAAATTTATTAAAATCTAAATACACATTTACTTATTCTCCATTATGATCTAATTGGGTATTTATAATTTTTTAAAAATTTATTTCTAATGATCATTTTGTGTAATGTAAACAGTTTAAGAAACTCATCCATCCATAATCTTTATTTTTGTCAAGTATGTACCAAGTTAAATACCAATGATTGTAATTATGTGTTTGTACATTACTATCTCTTGAATTGTGGAAGAAAAGCATTACTTGGAATCCAAAGGCCAATTATTTTAGTTAATTAGCAATGAGTAAATATATGGAATTAATGAAGAGAAAATGAGATATTGTAATTAATTTTGTTGGGTTAGTAGAAAAGCCATATTCTTCCCCATACGGAAGAGAAGAGGCATCATCCAAAGGCCAAAAGAGTATAATATCTCACGTCCCTATCTACAACTCAAAGCAGCAGCCCAACCAACCAAAGAATTAAAATACAGTATGCACATTTCTCTGTAAATCCTTTAATTATGATTACTACAAATAATTTAATACACTAATGTTGTTTATTTAAATACAAAACTATCATCGTGGAATGTAAACAAAGGCCATATTGGTCCAATCAGAATAAGGACATGTTTGTGGACTCTGCTCCTTGCACTTTTTGTAAACCAATAAACAACTCAACATTATAAACTCATCAAATCTTTATGCAATATATGTGACCAGACGAGTTTAATGCATATATGCCAATTTATCCGAATTTTCTTTTAAAAGAATTTAAGTGTAATCTAAATTAATATAGAAAAATTAAATAAAGAAAATTCATATTAAAACAATTTTAGAAACTTACTTTTCTTGGATTCTCAAAGGAGCTTCTAGAGTCTTAATCACAGCAATAATAAGCCTTGTAATGTAAGTGAAAACGATATGATTTTCCTCATAAGATATTATTTAATGGTCAATTCTATTTCTTTGTTTATCTTTTCGAAAATATACAGTTATATAAACTTGATACCTTCAAAGTCGATATTAAAATCATATCTAATATCTCCAATCCAAATCTGCAACATTTTGCTTGGTTCTAATAAAACTTTTTACTTTAAAAAAAAAAAGAAAAAGAAAAAGACAACCTATCGAATGGTAAAACAATTAAGCTTTAAGTTTAAATTATGCTGTTAAGTGTAATCATGGATCAAGAAACCTATACATATATATATTACGAAAGTGATAGAGCTTTGCTTCTTGTAGTTCCTGTATACATCTCAATTGACAATCAAGTCGCAACAATATTCATATATATATATATATGATACTATATAATGTCATCAAGGTAAAATTATAAATAATAATAATTGAATGATATAATTACTTGCCAATATAATATAGACCACTCAAATGATACAATCAAAAACCAAAACTCAAAAGCACGAATGCATTATTGCCAATGTATTCAAATTCCATAATTTGGAGAACCCATTTCAAATATTATAATGATATTAATAAAATACTCTATCCAATGTTTTTCATTCTTATAAACCCCAGTAAATCTTAAGTGTAACATCTTAATAGAAATTTATTCAAAAAAAATCTCTTTAGAAATTCATTTAATGTGAATGGAGCTTATAAAGTTGAGATCTTACTAATAAAATCATGAAAATTGTTTCTTGCTACCACTCAAATAAATAGCAAATACTCAATTAAAAGCCATAGATTTTAATTGATGGCTTAATTTAATGATGAGTTGATACTGAGCATTAAAATTTAAATTCATCCCATTTTCTTTAGGAAGTGAAAAAACATTGATTAATATTTGCATCATTTGCATACATTAAAGGGAGAAAAGAAAAATCAAATATCATCGATTTTCATGGGTGTGGTCCATCCTGCATTATTATACTTTCTGTCTGTTCCTTATAGTAAAAAATGATTTTTTTTTTTCTTTTCTTTTATAGCTTGGAGTGTATTTTAAGCCACAGCCCAGTCAGTATAGTGATAGTGGCACACAGGCCACAGTGTACTACTACTAGGACAACGTTGATTGTTGCAAGTGGTGGTTGGACTTGCGGCTCAGCCGCCACTGCTGATCGGACACATAATATTCCGGTGGATGGAGGAGGGGCCCCACCTCGGGAACTGAAAACATTATAAAAAATTTAAAGAAAAGGAAAAAAAAAAAGAAGTGAAGGGTGGTCCCCGGTATGGAGGGTTTTTGTGTGGGGTTTGTAGGGATCATTTTCTGATACCACCTTCTGCCATTGCCTCCTCTTCTTTTCATTCTTGTCCTTGTTGTTTACGAGAAAATAAAGATTGAAATGAAACAACTTTGGTTAACTCTTAAGTGTGGTTAATTAATCAACAACCTAATCCTGAAGACTTTTTTAATTTTTCGTTTTTTTGCATTGATGAGAAGGTTTTTAGTGGTCCACTAAAGTAAAAAAGTTACATATTGAAAGCATGCTCAAATTGTTTGCCATGATCCATAACATTTGGTTAATCCACTACACATAATTCTCATCATTGAATTAGTTTTAAGATTTGAAAAAAAGAAGAAGAAGGGTTATGTGCAATCAAATCTTGTTTATCAATAATCTATAAGATGCGAATCAAGTAATTAGCAAAAATCTCATTTTACCTAATATATATTTGATCATTTATAACTTCATGTTCTCTCATATGATGAATAAGACATTTTGGTAACAATATAAAATTCATCAAAAAATTGTATAATATATGTAATTAATTAGAGATTACTGAATATATTTGACTATTTAGACTTTTATTTATTTATTTTTTTTTTTCATTGATAAGGTCAAAGACGGATCATCATTCATTAGAAACCAAAAAAAAAAAAGACTGAAACTATTTTATTGCTCTAATCATTCAATAGGTTAAACTTAAAAATTTAGAGAACGTTGCTCAATCAAGGAAGCTGACTTAGCTACGTCAGAAACCCTAATCTGCGTTTGCAATAAAAGCAAATACAAATACCGCTCTACTGTGGGAACAAGCTCATCATGTACTTAAAGCCTAAAAGAAAGTTAAAACTTGTGAAACAGTAGGTCTTATCCAATGCCCATCACTTTTATATATATATATCATGCGTTATCATCATTTTACTGCAGTCTCAACTGTCATTTTAATTCTTCCTTACACCATCCTAGCCAATAAGCTATACATACAAATATATATATATATATATATATATATATATATATATATATATATATATATATATATGTCTGTTTCTTGCTCTACACTACTTCAGTCTCTCTAAAATGCTGTTTGTGTAAATATAAAGCTAAAAGGTTAGATAGTGTCCTATCTATGCACCATAATATAACACGACATATCTGAAGATTATCAATATCATGTTGCTCTCCATCTCTTTCTGTCTCTCTTATGTGTATGGGTGGAGACTAGAGAGTATCCAATGTTCTAACAGTAAAGATGTAGATAATCTGAACTACTCTTTGAGTCTGTTTGTTTTAATTGCATCCCAATCATATTTAAACCTGTAATCTCACAGTTCTAAAAATACAAGTTTTGCTTTTTCACAATATAAAAAAATATAGAGTATGCTATTGCATAATTAGGGTTAATGGGTCCCTAAATATTTCACATATCACTCCATATAGTATGAGAATCTTGACTTGGCAATATTACGATCAAACCCTAAATCTCTTTTTTATAGTATTTCTGTTTTCTCCCCTCTTTTGGATTTTTGTCTTTCCATGACTCCACTTACTGCTATATCTTATCTTCTCATCAGATTTCATCCCAACCCTCCATCTCTCTGTGTAAACACTGCTGGTCCAATATCTAGCCGTAGGACCACTACTACCATTAGTATTATTATCACCACCTTTTGGTAATTGAATGACAAAAAAACAAACCATACTTAATGGGATAAACATGATTGGCAATAATCCAAAACAGGGTTTCTCTAAACATATTGATTTCCTTGTTCATTTGTTTGTTAACATCACAATTATAAGGTCTGTGTTTTAAATGCCCTAACTAGCTAGCAAAGTCCCTTCACCTTGTTTTAGTGGGTGGGTGTCTGTCACTAGCTGAGAGGAGGAATGTGAAAAGATATAGAGAAAGTGATTGCAGACGCAAAGCTAAAACATTATTCTCACCATCCCAACCCTCCATTTTTAGCAAGCAAAGCTTATGATTCTGTCTCCTGAAGACAACACACGCTTAATCATGGCCGTTGAGAATTAAGTCAACTGCACATCAATGATCAAAGCTTTTGCTTACCCTATCTTTTTCCCCTTTTCTTTCCGTTCTTTGTGTTTTTACAACTAAAAGACGAGGATTAAAATCTAAGACCAAGATTTAGTTTGTTCATTGTCTCTTATCTTTTTTTTTTTTTTTTTAATTTCTGAAAGGACAAAGGAGCCTGATCATAAGGCATGCATGCCTAAACAAGAATCAAAAGTATTATGTTTTATAGTAAGAATTTAAATCAAGCAAAAAAGGAATTCTTAATGGCCCCCTACAGTATGATGATTGAACTAAACATTTGTGGTTAAACATTTTGTTTTGGTGTTATTCAATATTGTCGAAGTTTATTCTTCATTGGGTAAACATACCTTGCCCTACTATTCTCTACTTTCCACTAACAGTGGCACATGTCATTGCTTTCCTCAACTTTGTAAGTTTTGACTTGCATATTGCATCAAAAGGTAATTTCATGACTTTTTCATCCTCGGGAATAATAATATTAATAATAATAATGTGGCAATATAGCTAGTGAAATATATTTTCTGCCATGAGACCGAATGTGTTTCCAATCAGTAATTTAGTGTGTATATTTTTATTTTTATTTTTTTGCATGGACTGTCTGTGATTGCAATAACAATCAATTTGTTAATATTCTGATTGCAATTGCAATTACTTTAGAAATATTTATAGGTTGTTGATTGAAAGAATTAAAAACATTTACGCAAAAATAATTAAGCATTAACAGCCTTTAAAATATCTTAATACCAATATTAATACCAATAACAATAAATGGAAAAGATGTACTTATGAATTATCATAGATTGTATATACTGTATAGAAAAGGAAGTTTAATTTTGACTTTACAGAAGAAAGTTGAGGTAGCAGTGAGTCAAAGGGTGGCTTTAACGTGAATTGTTATGATTCAAGCTAGGCTGTAGATGCTTTTATACGAGTGCACTAAAACTTTACTAGAAGAGAAGATTATCATTGCAAAATTATCTTTAGAGAAAGGATCAATTTTCCCCATAAACTTGGGCCAAGGGTTCAAACTATTTCATAATTCACAGCAACATTTCACATAACAAATAGCATTATTACCTCATAGTTTATGCAAGAATATAAAAGTCTTAATGGGTTATCTTCACTCCTATCTTGGCGCCTTAATCTCCCGATTGCAGAATTGAGGTGCATCTTCATATATGGCCAAAATCAGGACCTTTTGTGGTTGCATTTAGTGATTGCCGTGGTGACATTACTGACCTCGAGGAAGAGATTCTGCTTCAGTTGGTCGATTGATTCAGGATTTAATGAATATTGATGGATTCTAATTCTTTTCCATCTGTCTTTTGTTGTTAGTTGATGTAATATAAATAATATTAAGAAAATAATATAAATGATTATAAGGGTTTCCTGGTTTGCCAAAAAAGTTTGAATTCGAACAATTTGAACCTTTGCCTATTGATCTATTGACAGGTTTCCATACATTGACTTCTACCCACATAGTATAAGCATCTCCGAACACTTTCTCATTTTCAATAATTGTAAAGCATCTTGCAAAAGTAGTATCACTTAGTAACCCTACAGATTACTCTTATAAATCATTACGTCAATTCTTCCTTCTGATAAATTATTAAAAAACAAAAACAAAATAAAATGCCTCGATGTTCCTTAATTAAAAAATAATAGAATAATTCCATGCGTAAGGATTAACATAAAGTTGGAAAAATTCTCTCTGAAAAAAAAAAACATAAAATGCAAAAATGATATGATGCATATGTATAATATATGGTTGTAAATTATATATATTGACCGAATGTTATTATAGTCATTTTCAGAACCATGAATAGTCATTTTCAGAACCATGTTGTGTTAAATTTAAATTTTAATGTTCAAAAGCCTAACTAATAAAAATAGCCAATGTGTATGATTGTAGACTCATAATGCAACCCAAGGAGCTAGAGGGACTGTATATAATAAATAAATAAATAATTATAACATTATCTTTTATATATATATATATATATATATATATATTCGCATGTAAAATGAACCCTTGGATTCCCAAGGTTCTTAAAAAGGTTGTATCTATCTTATGAGTTGGTATATATATAGCAAGATGGAGAATATAAATATATATACTTACAACTACTACAAGCATTGTAAAATCAGTAATGCATGAGTTTGGTGAAATAAAATAAATATACAGATTATCGTGAATGGAAGGCATCCTCTGAATCAGTTGTCCCAATGAAAAGGAAATTAGGTTTTGTCGCTATAGAAGTTTTGCTTTTCAAAATCTTGTTTCTCTTCAAAAATTAAATAAAGCCTACAAGGGAATCTCACTCCTTTTACTGGAAGAGAAAGCTGACACTACTGCAAATTGAGGTGTGCCACATCAGCTTTAGACTGCCCAATAATAGTACTGTAGCATATATGCTAATCTAATGCATAATCTCTAATAACATCTCTACCCCCAAATCCAAAACAGAAATTAAAATTTCATTAAAATATGATTATAAGCTATAAATCATATATTATAAAAAAAGTTAATTTTATTCGAAGATTATTATTTAATGTAAATTGTAAAGGTGTGGCGTAAAAATGAGGCCATGATATATATGTATTTGTGGAGCTGAAAATGGAAGAAAGCTGGCAGTGGCTCTGAGAACAACGAAAATGGTGAATGTTTTTTCGTCATGGTAGGAAGTGTGCATTATGATTACTATATTTGGATTATGTGCCTAAACAACTGCAGACCACCAACTGCAAAAATGTCAATTTCAAGCTTAAATTACCATACTTTTTTATTTCCTTTTTCATGCAAAATTCTTATTGGCACAAACATGAAGACACTAAGATTAAGGTTGAGTTATACATATATATATAATTAATTCCACTTCTCTCAGTCTCACATAATGTTATGTTCCTCGTAAATCAAGGGACAAAAAGAAAGAGAGAAAAAAAAGCCCCCCACAACCATTTCTGAGTTATTTGAAATTTTAAGTGAAAAGAAATAGGTAAAAAGGTTATGAGAAGTTGTCGGAGAACAGTGCAAGGGGCTTTAGTGAGATTATGTCAAAACTGCATAGGACCCAGAAGCATTTATTAACAAAAGTGAAAAAAAGGAAGTGTTTTTAAGGAGCTATATCCAACCACTAATGAACCAATCATGGCATCCTTGTACACAAAATGGTGGTCTGATCACTGGTGGGTGGTGGTGGTGATGGTGGTGGTCTACTCTACCCTGAGACCTGGTCCACCCTTGATCAGCAGGTCCCCACCACCAGACCATCCAGGGGGCCCAATCCTCTTCACAACAAGACAAACAGACAAATGTACCCTATTCCCTCAGTCCTTCCCTTTTAGGCGTAAGAAACTGTATACAGAGAATGTCTACTCTCCTTGATACAACTCCTGGCCCTTATTCCATTTTACTAAGCTCTTATTCTATGTGCTCTTCCCTACCACAACTCCACATTTTCTGCTCATTCCCATTACACATTCCCATTCCTTTCTATTCTCTTCCACACTGCTCATGCATTTTTATTAATGCAATATTCTTCTATTGCTTTCAAGTTTCAGAAATTTTAGCTTACAGTGTTCTTAAATCATTTTATTGCTTTGGTATATTATTTTAGATTGAATTCTCATGTTTAACACTCAAAAAGATATATATTCATCATTTCTTTAACTTATATAAGATGAATTATTTTGATAAATAGAAGATTATAATTGGGATCTTGTTAAAATTATGAGAGGTGTAAATGGATGAAAAAATAAAATAAAATTTGAATTCTCTTAATTGCTGGAAAAATTTCTTTTGACATCGGAAAAAAGGACAATTTATTGAAATTAATCTTTGCATATAGTAGAAGAAAGCAAAACAACATACAAATAATATTCCAATGCTCATTGTATCTTATGTATTTTTTGAAATTGATCAATTAAATTTAAAAGTAAACTCTATTCAAATGATCGTTAAGTAAATCTATTGAATTTTAAGCTCCAAGAGTATGTCCCTTTTCTATATAAAAGGAAAATAAAAATACTGAGATAAATAAGTATAAAAATCATTTTTTCCCTTACATAAATTCTATTACTTCTGACTACTAGCCAATCATGACCATCAATCCCATCATCGTCCACCGTAGCTCATCGCTATTTGCACAATAATAGCGTTAGCAATTAGAATTTATTGCTCAATTTTGTAAACATAGATTCATTTTGAAATATATTTAAAGTTTGAAATGAGATAATTAAAATATTGAGAGTGTAAATGCAAGTTTAATAAAAGTTCAGGGGCTCATCAATAAATTTTGCCATAAAAGAATTGAAAGTTTCCACTTTATCTAAGCTGATAGAGGAAGCAATATTAGAGAATCCACGCCGGTCCACAACATTAGCCATCAAAGGCATAGAGCATAGTCCACATTTGTATATTATATAATTATATATAAACCTGTGGACCAATGGTCCATTTGCTTGGGTGCTACTACTCGAGATTCGAGAATATGATCTTTCCTTAAAATGACCAGACACGTGGCTATTGATATTGACGCTGATTGACGCGTCCCATTACATAATCAGACGGCGGTTATTTTGAGGAATAGCTGGAGGCTATATGCCGGCGATGTAGGGGACATGTAGCCGATTACTTCAGACGGACCAGAGGGGCCCGCTCGATGATGTAATGTCTGTCTCTCCATTACTCTTTTTATTGCCACGTCGTCAATCGTGTTGGGTGGAATGATGACTGTGTCAGGTACGATGATGGCAGTTGACGTCATCTTCTGATCCTTTTTGTCTGTCCGGGTTAAAAATTCACTCGTGCCAGTGTTGTATTGCTTTCCTTATTTGCATGTGTCAATTTAAATTTAATGGTCCGAATCTGATTACTAGCTACTATTCAATTATGATGGGCCGAATGGACTCTTGGTTGTTACTATTCAACTGCAAAATTGGGCTGCTCTTGCATTTGTAAGGTTGTTTAATGGAAAATTTTCGGAAACATCTTTGTTTTTTTTTTTTATTTTCTTTTTTAAAATACAAAAATACGATTTAATTTTTTTTAAGAAATTATAATTTTAGTTTTCTTTTGGTTAAAAAAATAAATTAAAAAAATTAAAAAAATAGTATTTTTTGAAAAAGTTCCTTATTTAATTATATGACTTTTTTTTTTCTAAAAAAAATGAAACATAATTCTTTCTCTGTTTTTTTTTTTTTTTTTTTTTTTTTATCTTGGAAAAGTTTTAAGTGGCCGGATAGGTTACAAGTTACATAACAATAAAATTGAGAAATTCAAAAAATGGGTAAATAATGTATTAAAATACTAAATTTAAGAATCTCTATAAATTTATGCTAAGTAGTTAAACTTATATTGAATGATAAATGTGCAAATTGATGAATATGTTGATTACAAACCCATAACAACAATAGGTTTTGTTTTCTTTTCTAGAAAAAAGGATTATTTGAATCTTCAAATTTTATATCTAAGTACATCGACTGTGACAATACTTCTGCTAAGCTCTTCCAGGGGGAGATTCTAATACAAGGCTAATTCTGTTGTATAGTCCATTCTATTCGATGTTGTCCGAATAAAAAGAAAGAGAGAAATATAAAGCGTATGCAGCAATGGTCCAATAAAAAGGGAGTGGGACTAATTTCTGTTATACAAGGCTGAGCCCTGATAGTTTAATGCAGAGGCAGGGCAGCCCATTAAACGCTTGATGCACTCTTTAATATCCATTCATTTGTCATATCAGCTGCCATTGCAACTTGTGCAAGTTGGAGATTAATTTAATATATAGCAAATAACCGACTTCTTACGAAATGGTCTTATTCTCTTGTCCTTAATAGCCTGACGTATATATACCTTATGTTACACCTGCATTATCATTATTATATATTATTCACAAACTTATTTATTCAACTTTAATTTATTTATTTCGATTCAATCTAAAATATAATTTTTTTAGATATTTCAATTATTATTTTAAATACGAGAATAATCGATTCTCAACTTTATTATAGAAAATAAATTTGAATTACATAATAATTCTTTGGTATAAAATGAATTTCAAAAATTAGAATTTTTTCTTACCTTCTTTTAATTCATATGACATGGAATAAATTTAGGTGAGAATTGTTTTTGGACAAACTAATAATGTCTCGTACGACTGAGAGATAAATTTGGTGAAAAGAAAAATCCACTATTTCTTTCTCTACCGAGGAGTAGTAGTAAGTACCAATCATTTGTCGCCCATACGCAGCATTGTCGCCCTACTTGCATCGCAACGTAGCTCTTTGCCCTTAACAATTGGCTCTAATTGCAAATGCCATTTGCATAATCAAGCATCACATTCAGCGCCCATGAAGTGTCAAAATTGTCACTTCAACAAGTTTTGGTCTTTGTGAATTCCTATCTCTCTATTTCTCTCTCTCTCTCTCTCTCCCTCTCTCCTTGCTGCAGCTGAAAACTCTCCTCCCTCTTTAAAACAAAACCTAAATGGGAAGAGTTTTATGGATAGTCTCTTCAACTCAAAGTCATACCCAAATTAGTTGATTAAGAAAGCTGGATTCTTGTTTTCTATATTTGCAACTCAAATTGGTTAATGCCAGGTGAGGGGTATTATCCTTTTTTTTCTTTCTTTCTTTCTTTTTGAGTGTGTGTGCGTTCAAGATTTTTCCTTTTAAGGAGATTTGGAGCTTGCCGATTGATTTCCTGCATTTGATTTTGATTGATGTTTTATGTTATTATCATATAGTGTATGGTTTCTTTGCAATTCTTTTAAGATTTGGGGAAGGTTATAGTTTTACGAAGATTAGAAACTTTAAATCTTGTTGTTGATAGTGAAATTATATAATTCTTACCTTCTGTTTGATATCAAGAAAATGGTGGAATAGAAAAAAGGAAAAATGGTTTTCTTTTCTTTTTTTTTTTTTTTTTTTTTTGTAAAAAAGGAGAAAAACGAATTCAAACGATCGTTTCAAAGCCTTGATTTTAGAGTACGGAATGATATAGTTTCCCTGCAGTTTCTATGGAGGCTATTAGGATAAATCTCTTCCAACTCAGAAGATAATTCTGCATCTTTCTCTTATTTAAGAACTTCTAAATCACCTCTGTTAAGCATTGTAGTAATTGATAAATTAGTAAAGATTGATACTGTCCATTTTGTATCCATGGTTGGTGGCTTTCTCCTTAACTAGAAAACCGTTGTATTTTGACTTGAGAAATTGTTGCTATTACTTTCATGTGTTCTGTCTCATCACATATCCTTTTTGGTGTTTCCATTTTAGTACTCATTTCACTGACCTGTTCTTCCTGGACTGCATGGCATTTGATATCAATTAAAATGGTTGGACTTATGACATCATTACAATCACTTTTAGTGTGATGGCTATGGTTCAGTAAGTAATGGAACGTTTGTGCTCAAGTGGCATCATTTATTTATTTATTTTTAATTTTTGTGTACAAACTCGTTCTATAAAGCACATATACACCACGCACCAACACATGCTTGCACAAGGGTGCTATGTTGGTGTTCATTTTATCGTCTTCATGTACATATATCAACTTCTGTTGTGCAAAAATGCAACTTTGACTTTAATGTTCTTAGTTTCTGACATTTTTTACTTATTACAGATCCATACTCAGCTTTACTGATTTGAAGTGGTTCTACCCTTTTAGAATAAAATCTCTCAAACTCAATACTTATGCCCTTTGATTTCTTTTTCAGGTACTTCAATTTAGTTAAAGATTCTCTAAATGCACGAAGCATGAATTTTGCATTCCTCCTATTTGCACATGGAAAAAACTGGAGTAGCCAAGCCTTGCAGACTTGGAGACCAAAGCACTAGTGACATTACTGTTCACTTGAGAAATAGTGATGGAAGACCTGAAATTTTCTATTCTCACTCTTCCATTCTGGTAAAGAAGAGCAAGTTCTTTGCACATTGGTGCTCTAATCCAGACTCTGGTACATGTTTTGAGATTCACTGCTCGGAGTATAATTATGATCACCATGTTAACTTTTTGAGATTGCTGTATCTCCCTGCACATCTGCTTTTGGACTCCTTAGAATCTGTCAAATCTGCTGTTGGTATACTTGAGGTGTCAGTTGCATTCAGCTGTGAAGAGATCACGAGGAGCTGCATTCAGTACCTAGAGGCTGTTCCTTGGGAGGATAAGGAAGAGGAAGAAATCTTGAAAGCAGTTTCACAACTGGGTCCAATAGCTATGCCAATCATATCCAGGATCCAGCCAGTAGATATACGTGCTACAAAAAATGTTTTTGTTTCAGCAATTCGTTTTGCCACATCTACAGGCGGGTTGTTTCCTCCATTTGGTGATGAGCTTAGACTTTCTGCCCAAGAACAAGTAGAATACATGCTAGGGGAAGATGAGGATACACCATTAGTTACAGCTGATGATGAAGTAAAATCAGTTGTGAGAATGGGGCTTTCCAAAATTTTTTCTTCATTTGAAAAGCAACTGTCCTCCTTGCTTTTGGATTTCGACCTTGTATCTGAGGCAGCTGATGCCAAAATATTGCAGACTCTATCTGATCTTCAGTGGATGTGTAACATACTTCCCAAGATGGATCTTATGAAGGAATTTGTTTCAAATTGGGTTGACATCTCGGGCAAAGTTTTAGGAGTAACTGAAGACAATAAACTTGATTATGTGATGTGGGGTTTGAAAATAAAATTGATTGAAGTGACGGGAAAGGTATTGGAAGCAGTTGGCTATGGAAATGTGATTCTTTCAACGCCATGTCGGGTACGGCTGTTAAATACATGGCTGCCTTATATAAGGAAGTTGAAACCTCTTTTAGACATGAAATATGATGAAGACTCAACCTTTCCCTACAAGATGGATGAAGATCTATGCCAGAGCATTGAGGGGGCAATAGTCTCATTGATACTAGCATTGCCATCAAATGACCAAGCTGATATCCTAGCAGACTGGATGAAAGCAGACCAGGTTAGATATCCTGACCTGAGTGAAGCTTTTGAGGTTTGGTGTTACAGAACAAAGTCAGCAAAGAGAAGATTGGTAGAAGGCTTAGACAAGGTTGGAAATGCTTCAGCCTTTGATTTATCAATCTGATGTTGTTGTAGCATTAATTTTTGTATGGATGAATAGTTCTGATCCCGTCAATGTATTATTTTTACATAATGAAGGTTTATCTGAAGTTTAAATTCTCTTTCCGCATGAAGGTTTTAGAAAACTTGACCGAGTAGTGCTTCCAAATTACAGAACCAATATCGGTGCCTAAGCTGGTGTAGGCTAATGAGAATCAATGTCAGCTTCCAGGTTGTTGATGTTGGTTACAGAAAGGCAATTTATAGGCATGACATGTGAAATTGGGATTCATCCTTGTATGAATGCAGGCCCACCGACCATTTGACGTTTAAATTAGTACCTCTACTTACTTATTTCCTGCAAAAGATATTAATCTTGCAGATTAGACAAGTATGTTTGGTGTGACCTGATATATTATTGCAATTTGATTGGCACATCCTTAAATAAAAGTTTGGCCTGTTCTCGTATGCAATACGTGATTAGTGAACAACTAAGTTTTTCTCATCATTCCATAAACCCTTTGCAAGAATTAACATATTCAAGAATAAAAACGAGAATATATTAATAGAGGTTTATGGACGGAATTTGTTAATTTATCACTGTATTTCACTGAATTAACAATTCATAATTATCAAAAAAATCAACTCAGTATTTACCCTTATTTCAATGATATTGATTAAAATTACAAAAGCTAATTAGAAAAAAGAAATTACAAAATATTGGTTTATCAAATGAAATACAAATTAAATGATTTTATTCAACACAAATTGAATTGTGATTTCATAAGTGATGCATCTCGTTGAAAGAGATCACTTCGAGGGAGCTATAAACTTATTTTGATTGCCGGACATTATTACAGCTAATCAATAATTTGCGGTCTTATAGTATATGTTCTTTGCTTAAAACTTTAAATCAATAAATATGTGAAGACACTTCTAAATATAAAATAACACAATTATAATTTTTAAATGATTTATTTATTACTTCAAATGCTTATTTAAGTATCCACATAATTTTCTAAGCACATTGTCTAAACCCTCTAATTTATTATTTTGTAAATTTAGACGGTTCAATTATCTCTCGAATCCCCTCAATAATCAATCCGAATGTAAGAAAAGAAACCGGATAATTGTTCTTGATAGGAAAGTCTAATCCAATGGGACCTACGCCTAACCTTAATTTAATAAAACAACCCAATTATCATTTTCTCCTCTTTGCGATGTTTAATGGACTCGAACCCTGCCCATTATAAGACACACTTTGAAAGATCTTCTCTTTCGCATTCTGCAACGTCAAAAACCTCAATTCCAAAACAGAGACAAACCCACAACTAAAAATCCGATCTTTGACTCAGTCACAATCTTGAATCTCTTTCTTTTTAGGTTTCTTCATCTGGGTAGTCGTAATTCTCTTTAAAAAGCTCATCTTTTTATCATATTATTGTTAATCTTATCGATAGAGAGAAAGAGAATGTATGTCAAAGCTGTGCCGACGACAGATGTGAACAGGAATACGGAATGGTTCACGTATCCAGGGGTTTGGACAACCTATATTCTCATGGTTTTTATTTCTTGGCTTATTGTTCTTTCTCTCTTTGGTTGCTCTCCTGGCATGGCCTGGACCATCGTTCACCTCTCTCATTTTGTTGTAAGTGTTTCTATTACTTATTTATTATTAACCTATTTATCTATTTGTTTCTTTTTTTAATTTCTTTGACTTGCACCACTAATCTTCCAATAAGTTTGGGAATTCGGTTTTAATTGTTCTCATTTAATTAGTTTTCCTTGATGGGTTTAAGTTTGTTTTTGCTTTTTCTTTGATGGTTGATGGTTCATGTCGTTGTTGTGGATCTGTTTATGTATGAGATTAGATTAGGATGATTTTGGATTCAATTCCTTTGAGGCTTTTGAATATCTTTTTTAGAATGTTATTAGAGGTGCGAGTGAGTTAAACATCAAGTTTAGGCTTCCAGGTCAATTCTGCATATTGTGTAATTTGAAATGTGAAATGGCAAAAGACTTATTAATTCAACAGCCTGAAAAATTGATATCATGTTTTCTCTAATTTTTATTCAACAGATACAGCATGCTACATTAGAAACCTTAGCTCTGCGTTCTACTAAGCTTTGATTTCTTTTAATTTTTTATTTGTATGCTGCTATTTATTGGTAGTTTCCATACTGTACCCTGAATATAAACGTAAAAGTACTAACTTGTGACTTATTTTGTTGCCTAAAACTCATTGCAGCTAGTTAAAATTTCAGATTGCATATACTTGATATAAATCTAAGAGCTAGTGTGCTGACATTGTCATTTAAATGCTAAGTATATCTGACAATTATAGAGAGCAGGGTAGCCAAAATTTTATAATAATAGGGCATGGGTGGTAACTTATCTTTTTACATAGCTTAGAGTTTCCCTTATTTAACTAGGCTTGGGAAGGTAGCTTACCATCTTGATAGTTTGCCAAACTGATTGTGGGCTTCAGTTTCCACACAATGTTGTGTGCTCTTATCATATTAATTATATCTGTTTCTTTTGCACATTTTCAGTATATATTCTTGTGATCCACTGTTCCTTCATTCCAGAGTTGGGATATGCATCAGCATAAGAAGTTTGTAAATGAAGATGGGGATACACCTAATAATGGGCTGTTTTAAATGTTGGTTTCCCATTATTATTACATGGTTGTGGTTTTGGCATAAAATCATGAAACCTCTAAACTTGATAGACCTGTAATTGAATGAGCTTTTTCTTCTTCTTATAGTTGATCAATCTTAAAGCCCTGAAAAAATATGTTCATGTAAATGTGTAAGAGACCTCAGGGAGCAATCTAGTGGGTAGAATTTAGTAGTAATCTACTGTCATCTCCAGCCTTCCGCTGAGTTTTTTCTTTCTGTGTACTTCTTCACTTTCTCACATTTATTGGTGCAGATATATAGAGCAATATATCTCTCCATCTTTTTTGTTGTTCTGGTGGTTCATGTTCTTTAGCGAGTTTGTTTATCTTACTCTTCATCTGCAGGTTTTGTATCAAACTTATTTGCATCAATGGAGATCATATGTTTTTTTGCCTTGTCCTGTGTGAATTTTATTTTTTATTTTCTTTATGCTACTTCAAATATTTGGTGCCTCCTAGAAGATTATTTTGATTTTTTTAAGGTCTTAATTAACTTAAATTGTTTGTAGCAGCAAAAGCTACGGACAAGAAATTAATATCTCACTTATTTTTTCTAGTCTTAAGCTCTCTGTGTTCTTACTTTTGTTGATATTGATGTATCTTGCTTCAGATTACTTATCAGTTCTTTCACTGGAAGAAGGGAACCCCATTTGCTGATGACCAAGGTATCTACAATGGTTTGACTTGGTGGGAGCAAATAGAAAATGGCAAGCAATTGACCCGCAATAGGAAGTTTTTGACTGTTGTGCCTGTAGTTCTGTAAGTACTTCTCGTCTTGTATGCCTTACAGTTGGACTCTGAACATATACAATCTCTTGACGGTTGGTAAGGTATGATGAAGGTTTTACAATAATTGAAACTCCTGCTTCTAATTGTTGGATAGTTTATGTCCCTATAATAGTGGACTAATTTGCGTAACCTAAGATTATCACATTAGCTCTGTCCTTCTATTAGTGTTTGTATGAGCTTGTGCTGTCAGTACTAGCACTCCATGACTTGCATATTGCATTTGAGCTTGAGAACGCACACCTCTGGCCTTCCCCGACTTTAAAGGGGACAAATGGCTTAGGCACAAGACCCAGTGGTAGAATCTGTTTGTTTGTAAATTTATCTCATTCGTTCAGTTAAGTTAGTCTATTTTGGCTAGACTACAAGAGAGGTTTGTCTAGCATTGCAATGAATGAGCACCCAATGCATACACCAGAATTGTTGCGTGTATGTAGACTTGTTCAATTACAAATCAAACTCTTCCTCTTGAGATGCAGTTGATGTAATGCTGAGTCACTTTCCTGTTCTTTTGCTCCTAGAAGGGTTATGTTATAAAAAGGACCTGTCATGATTGTTCATAAAGTTGATGTATCTCTGTCAATGGGCAGTGTTTTGCTGTCTCATAATAAGCTGGCCTCTTGTGCTTGCTTTTGTCCAAGCACTATTTCTTGTAAGAAAAGTCTTAGTGAAAGTATACTTTCCCTTAGATCCTAAGGTAGAATTGTTGACATGTTTTCTTTCTTCCTTTTCAATTCTAGATGGACCATTGCATGGTGTACTTGCATTTAGCATGTGGCTGGTGGTTAAAGATTATTTGAGATTTCTTTTATTAAGTTGCTAGGCGCTCTTACGTTATTGCTCACCCCATGTTTGATTCGGCAGGTATTTGATAGCCTCGCACACGACAGACTATCAAAATCCAATGCTCTTCTTCAACACTTTGGCAGTATTCGTGCTGGTGGTAGCTAAGTTCCCACACATGCACAAGGTTCGCATATTCGGGATCAATGCTGATCACTGAACCACAAAATTTTTCTCATGTTTAATTTACTCCTGTCACCAGAACTAACTTTTTGTTACTGTAATATGCCTGGTATTATCCCTGTACAGATACTGAAACTGTGAAGGGTTAGCATTATTTCTTTATTGTGAAGCAAATATGTATACGTCCCTTAATAACAGCCTGGGTTTTGCTTAAAAAATGCCCTAAATTTTTCTGTACCAGCTCACATGGTGGGATTTCTTTTTTTGGTGGTTGTTTTGTACTCTTGCTAGAGGCTGAAAGAAAGAAAAAGTTAATGTTTTACTTGTTAACTTATAATTTTCCTGAGGTTAACCCATTCATTGGTTAATCTCTTAAAGAAGCCCCTGAAATTGATGGAGCATGGAGAGCTCTGTCTTTTTCCTTTGAAGATAGTAAAGTGAGCTTGTATATGAATTTCAGTGCGGTGGAAGAGGCTGTGTTTGGGCTGCATATCTGATTTATTCTCGGGCCTTATTCTTTTTAATGAATTCACAACGTTTTGCAAAATGCCACTTTCCAAGTGTTTGGATGGCCATAAGCTTACAATTTCCTGTACTGAATCACATATTCAAGTCAGCTTAACCGGAATCTCGTGCTCTGCCATGAGAACTTGGAGTCGTCTTTGAAGTGTTTCTCATCACATTCACTGGAGCCTTCTTTTGCTCGAAATCCTCAAATCTTTACACAAACAAAAAAATATAGTATCTGTATTATAGTTACTGCTTTATATTACTACAACATATACAGGTCATTTTTCCTCTCTCTTTGTCTTCTCCTTTCTGTTTTTGTCTTCTTAGTAGTGCACGAAGATCTGTAAAATCAATCCAATTCAATTATTTATATATCAATCACTGGGATCGTACCAATTTTAGTTCTTCTAAAATGGAAGAGGCTGGAATTATACCAAACATGTACCATTCTTTTTTTCAGTTCAATATAAATAGATTTCAATTCTAACATTAAAAAACACATCAAATTATATATCTTAAATACAATAATCAATTTGGTTTTAATTTTTTTAAGTATTTTTAATACTTTTAAATGGTTTTCTTTTTAAACTTAGATGGAAGCACTGAAACCTTAAACTAACACATCTAAGAATTTAAAAACAATAATTATCGAGATATAATTTGATTAGTTTCTTATTGAACTTCAACTGTCTTCGAACCTGAATCATTGATTCAAGTCAATTCAACCCTCAAGAATAAAATTATTAATCTAGTGAATTAGATTTTTTAACCTACAAATTTAAATATATGTTTCGTTTGATTCAATTATATAAGAAAATATTGACAATGCATAAATAAATATTAATTTTTTAAAATTGATTTGAATTTTAATATCTCATGTAAGTTAAATCTTAATTTTGATCCACATAAAAAAATAATTGAATTAAATCATGATCTTAGCTTTCATAAAATGTATAGTTATTATAATAAATATAATTAAAAATATAAAATAAACAAATCAAAATGTTTAATAAATTTAAATATTTTTAAAATATCGTTGTTATAATTTCTTACATTGATATTTTAAGGAATAATTATATTTTTAGTGTATAAACTTGTCAAAAAATAATAATCGAGTGGTTAAACTTTAAAATTAACAATTAAGTGTGGCAATTCGTAAAAAAATTAACAAAATAATATTAATAGCAAGTTACACGTTATAAATACCGATATAAATTTTTTTAAATTAAATGAGATAAAAAATAAAAAACATATAGTAAAAATATGCTATAAAAATAATAAAATAATAAATTTGTTCATCATATACAAACGTAGTTTTACCAAGTCATTAAGAATTTATAAATTGGAGATTAAGGATTAGAAATACTAAATTCAGAATTGATTGAGGTTTGAAAAAGAGAATTATATAAGATAAAGTTTGGCTATAACATTAATAAATCCACTTTAATTTTTAATGTGTTTAACAATTTTTACTCTTTTTTTTATATTCGTAAAAATTTAATAAAAATCTGAAAATCACCTGCTAAAAATACCATTTTGTTATTTCTTATAGATTGCTACATTCAATTGTTAGTTTTAAAAATTCAACCACTCGATTGTCATTTCTTGATAAATTCAGACACTAAAAATATAATTATCCCATAATTTTAATTTCTTTTAATTTAATATGTGACTAAATCGTAAACAAAATTATAATGAATCAAAATCATAAATCAATACAAAACCGTTTGATCTTTTAACTGTAAAATAAAAGTTATATAAAAATAGTTAATTTACGATTCAACTTATAAATAAAATCAAGAATCGGTGATTCATAACTGATATAGGCCCTTGATCACATCTAACCCAAAGTAGTTAACAAGATGGTCGACGGATTCAAAGTCAGGATTTTTCTTTGTTTTAGAAAAAGTATATTATAGCTATTTAACAGCCATTCAATGTTTCTTTTTCCTTATGTTTTTCTTCCTTTGGTATTAATCTTTACTTAAATATAACTTTCTTGCTGAGGAAAACTTTGAATTATAGGGTTTATCCTTTGTATCTAAGGATAATGATACTGCTAATTTGGAGAATATATTATATGCTATGGTTGCCCAAACAGGCCATTGGAGAAAGAGAAGGTAGGGTTAATGGGTCATATAACATAAATAGACCTCTAAATTGGGCAGGAAAAAGACCCCTTTTTTTTTTAATCCCATAATAGAAGGATGGTGGTGCATCTAACATTTTTGCCAGTTATTATGCATACTAAGTGGGTTACAGCAAAGAAACAAAATTGAACTAATTTTTTTAATATTATATAAATTAGTGTAGATGTAGATGGATCTGACTTTAGTGGGGTGAATTATTCTCTAGCACACTTGCCTAGGAGAATGTTTGTGGGTCCCAAAAACAAGACCAAAGAAAGAAAGGTTTGTCAGATCTTTCTCAATCTTTAAAATTATGTGAATGAAAAGAAAAAATTTGAAAGAAGAGAAGGTAGCATGGAAGCAATGATCACTCAAGGAGAAAATTGGGGAATGTGAGATGGAAATGAAGGGAGAGTCTTCAAAGAAACTGTTTAAATATACAAGTCAGTAGGTAAGTTCAGTTGAGGCAGGTCCAGTGGCTCTAAATTAAAACATAAAATTTCATTTTACTGAAGAATTCATTTCATTAATTATTGCAAATTGCAGTTTTTATGGATGAGAAATTTTCTACCTGGCTCATCTCATCAATCATCATCTTTCTCCGACTCCCCCACCTGCTTCATCATGTGCTTTTAGTGTCTCCAACAGTCTTACTCCTCATGACATCAATATTTTACATTCAAAAACCTGTTTACAAAATATTAGAACAAGGAAAAATAAAAAGAAGAAGAAGAAATTCCAAGCCATCATTGCAATCACATTTAAGAATATCAACATTAATATCTATAACTTGTCTAAGAAATTGTAAGAAACTAATTGGAATGAACAAAGCCTTTTCATCCACCAAACTCCTCACAAATTTTTCACATCATACAGTATTTTTTTCCCTTGTACCAAGCTAACCAATGAGACATAATAATGGGTAAGCTTTCATGCTAGCTCTTCCTTTAGTAATAGAAGACATGAGCATGAAGTGTATGTTATGTGCTTAGCTTGATCCCTTCTTCCTTCTATTTCTTCTTCTTCTTCTTCTTCTTCTTCTTCTTCTTCTTCTTGTATTGATCTTATATATACCCCATTTCACCATAGATGAAGCCAAACTAAAATAAGCTTCAAATTCCCACAATTTCTTTTCAAAGAGAGTACAAAAAGATGAGTGATAATTAAAAACAACAAAGAAAATATAGCGAGATCACGCATGTATGCTATCTTGTTAGTAATGAAGAAATCCAAACATGTCACCCTTCCCACCTTAAGAAAATTAATATAAAATCTTTTAAGAAAAAATCCAATTAACAAGAAAAATAAAACCCAATCCACATTAATTATTTTCTTGTTGATGAACATTATCTTCTTAATTAATTACCACGATCCTCCACCTCCGCCCAACATTCCAGTCCAATATCCAGCTGAATCACCTTGCTCCCTATTTTGCTCAATGTCAGTACTTGTGCTTGAAACTTGTTTTAGATCTTCAAAAGGAAACAAAAGCCTTCCACCAGTTTCTTGAACACCTTGAAGACTACCGTATCCACTCCCAAGCCCATCTAGCGAGAAATTCAGGGTTGGTTTAAAATCTTGAAGAGGAAATCCTGATGTGTAAACTGAATTCGGATCTTGAACCGGCATAGGCATGAACGAATTTAAACCCCTCGAAGAAATTCCAGTTAAAAGCTCCAAAGCTGAAAGTTGAGATGATGTTGTAGTATTTGATGTAGAAGAAGGATTCTTATTGTTGTTGCCTTCATTAATGCTAGGTACTTGAATTAACTCAGAGAAACTTCTTATACCTTGAGTTGATGGAAATGCTAGGTTTAGATCGTGACCTTCAGGGATCTTATTACTATTATTATTAGGGTTTTGAGTAGAAGATTGAGATAAACTTATTTGCGGTGTAACAAGATCAGGAAGTTTCTTGGAAGATGAAGATGAAGAATTAGATGAACAAGTACTTAAAGAAGAAGAAGAAGATGACGATGATCTTTTGTTCTTTCTTGAACCACCACCAACAGGGATGTTTCTTAAAGAACCACCTTCAGTCCAATACCTTCTACACGTCTTGCAAAAGTATCTAGGCTGTGTAAGACTGTAGTTATTATAATAACAGAATTTTGTGTTTGTTGAATTGCACCTTGGGCAGTTCAAAGCTTGTTCTTTTTGAGGTCTTGATTTCCTCTCCAAAGCAGCAGCAGCAGCAGCACTTGCAGGCTTTGGACATGTATTTGTGACTAACTCTTCTATTGGTTTCACCAGTATCTCCTAATAAAAAGAAAAGAAATGAAAAAAATATATAAATGACATACAGAAAGTAACCATGACTAGAAGATCAAACACATAACTCAGTTCAAGATTAAAAGAAAAGAAAAGAGAGAGAAGAAAAAAAAAAAGGAAATCAGAGACTGACAGAAAGACAAACAAACAAATAAAACAATTTAGCTACTTTACACTATTCAAATTTTATGAGTCCATAAAAGGGGAAAGAAAACAAGAAAAGAAAAGAAAACATCACTCTTTATTTTCTTATATCACTGAAGCAAAAGAGAAAGATAAAGTGCTGTGTTGAAGAAACTGATAGAAACTAAATCCAAAACCGAGTGGGGACTTGCACCAGCTGCCATGAACACACGCACACACATACTATCATCCTTTTGCGAAAAGAGAACAAACCCAATAAACAAGAAACTAAAATCTAATGATCTAGGGCTAGAATTATTTTCAAGAAAAGCCAAAAAGCAGTCACTCAAAGAATTATAAGCGGTAGATCTAGCAATCTACCTGTGGCCACTGAGCAGTATCCATGGATGAAACTGAAGAAGGAGATGGATTGAAATATTATGTACTAGTGATGAAAGAAAGATCAAAAAGAAAGAAGGAAAAGACACCCTTTATTTTCTTTTTCTCTTTTCTTATCTTTTTCGAAACTGGTTTCAAAAGCAAGAAAGAATGTCTAGAATGGTTTTTGAGTGGATGTTCTAATGCGTGTACCACCTTGCTTTATGGTTGTGTGCGTATGTACATATATGAATGATTTAGAGAGATGTGTCCATTGTCTAATTATATATTATATTATATATCTTGTAACATGAAGCATTTTAATTGTGTGATGGTAGGGAATATTTGTCTGCGCAAATATATATAAAGAATTTTTACCTTAGACTTTGTGAATATAGAATACTTTACATATATATATATGCATATAAAAAAATTAAAAACCCATATAAATAATTGATTGATGGCTCTGTTTGCTGACTATATAATTAGAACGAAGACACAGTCAGATATTCACTTGTATTATATCTTTAGGGTCATCAGCAAAAAGAAATTCTGTGTGTTTTGTTGTGTGTTTTCTTCCTTTTTATGTTTTTCATTTGGTTTTGAACTTTAACGTCTCCCTCATTTTCAATAGCTTTTACATATTTTATAGCATCCTGACACCACTATGTATTAAATTGAGTCTTTTAAAAGAATTAACAAATATTAAACATTGACCAAAATTAGTCTACCTTGTCATTACCCTTTATTATTTGATAGTTTGTTTTAATCATGACAAAAGATTATTAGTTGTTCTAAACAAAATCAAGAGAGACTCAGTGCTACTGATATAAATTTCAAGTCTTTATTATAAAAGCATAATTGAAAAGCAAATATATAACTGATATTTACATATATAACTTAGTTTATAATAGCACAACAAATTAACATGACCGTGAATATGATTGAAACAAAGTGATTAATGAAAATCTGTTTAGCTCTTCGTGTTTATATATTTTAATTGATTGAAGCTGCACCTTCATTGAGGGCCTCTTAATATAATGTTAAGTGTACGTAATTAGCATATGAAATTCCAGAAATTTCACTATTATGTTGGTATCTGTCTATTGTTAATCAATAGTAGCCTATGATTAGTAGTAGATCGCACCATTTGGTCAGTCATAACTCCAACCACACCAAAAGAAACCATTATAGACATATTTTGTTAAGAATTAGGGTCAACAGTGGAAAAAAGAAAAGAAAAGACAAGGATATACACAACCCTGCAAATTATCAATACATCAAGATGAACAGATACATATGACTGTAATTAAACCCCAAAAACATAATAATGCATAGCCTTCGATGGTGCCTAACTCCTTTTTGGCTTTGTTTTGATCTTAATGTATGTCTTTTCTCCCTCTTAATTTTCTTTTTCTTTTTAACTGTAGTTTAGATGTACAAACATATATATATATATACTTGTATGGCTTCTTTCTCTAAAAAGGAAAAGCCATTAATTCAAACTCAAGATTAACTGTAGGCCAAAGAAATAGGCATGAAAAGTGACTTGACTTCACCAACAACCACATTATGCTTATATATAGATTCATGCTATAAGCTACTTGGAAAAACTTAATTGTGTCACAACCACAACCCTATAACCCTATCTCTAATAACCCCATTCTTGGAGTGTGATTTTGGTGAAACAGGAAGTTGAGGTTAATCTTGCATAGCTTATATGTATGATCATCAAAGCTAGGTATCTTTCAAATTCAACTTCTATTATTATGATCATTACAACTCCTAAGATTTTTGTCCTGAGGAGACAAGTAAGGTTCAAATTTTAGAAAAAGCTAGGGTTTCAATATTTTGAAAACTATTCTTTTCGTCTTTCTCTTGCTTTTGAATTTTAACCTCTTTCAAACATGGTATTGCTTTTATTGAAGGGTAGAAACAAAAGCATTAACAATTATAATCACCTGGACAAAATGTTTGTAGATATAACCATTTCCATTTTCAGAAAAGGTAGTGAACCTAGTTTCCTCAAATTAAATTGTTTCACCTGCCAGCAGGTTATAACAATGTATAGCTACAAATGGGACGCATTTGAAGTTTGAAGTTTGAAGTTAAATTATTTCAACTGTTTGAAGCTTTATATGTTTCTATTAATGACCATGAGGATGATATCTTTGGTTAAATATAAAGAACATGGCCAAAATTTTAAAAAAGAAAATTCTTTATCTCAATGAATTATTTGATTATTTCTATAAATAATTAAATCTTATATAAGTCTGCTTCTAATTTCATGTTTGAAAAACCCTACAAGGGAAATGGGTTATTGGAAGAAAGATGTAATAATTTGGTCGTACGGCCATTTTAGGAAAATGAATAGACTTTCTAACCTAATCAAACTTGTCCCTTAACAATGGAAACGACACAATTAGCAAAAAAAGGTTTTCTTTTTTCCCCTCTCTATTTCTTGCACAATCTATATATAAAATTGATTAAAATCACTACCAAACTGTCCCTTAACTGCTCACATGCACAGTACTCCGGTCACTTGTCATCTAAGATACGAAGAAAAGAGTGATCTCCTTCTTGCCGTTCATCTTCTTTTTCTTTTGCTCTAGCCTGCGCTATGTGCTGGTTCAGTCAACATCCTTCCTTAATCTTGAATATCAGACGGCGGTGATTGCATTGGCTAAATCTAATATAGCAATGATGAAGTTTGATTGATTTAATGGCATTTCTCCATTTATCAACCGTGGGGCCATTTTTGTGGGTATCTTTTGGAACAAACTGCCATGATATCTTCAGCATACCTAAAATCATATATATTCCCTGCTGTGGCCCATCTTTATTCATCTGCAAGAACTTCACCACCTGTTATTATTTTTAACATTGATGATCATCTATACGTGGATGACATCTGATGGCTTAATCAAAATGTTCATGTGGAGTTCATCAACCATCATGTGCGTCTCTTAGTGCTATTATTACTTGATTGTTTGGAATATTTTTGGTTCTTAGTGGTGAGGTTTTAATTATAAGGGTTAGCTCAATTCCGAATTCTATTTCTGCTCTTTATTTTTATTTGGTTATGAGTTTAAATTCCAAAGACATGTTTTTTTAAGCATATATTTTTACCTTTTATCTTTCAAGAATTGATTAGTATTCGTAATTAAAGAACTCAAATTGAATTAAAATTATTATATGATAAAAAGTTGGCCTTAATAATTGTACTCAAAGATATAATTAAAAATTAATTAGTCTGGATGGGAATAATTAACATTTTATTTTTAGTTACTTGAAGAGTTTTAATTTTAAGAAAATAAAAATAGAAAGGGAAGTACTCAATATGACAAACTAAGCCATGAAAAATTACCAGTGTACAAAAAGAAATTCATGAAAAGTCCATATTTATACACTCGCAGAAGTTACTGTAGAACTCCTCAGTAGACTAATATAAAAATAAAAAAATAAAAAACTACCAGTAGACTATAGTGTACTGTTGTATACAAATACAAAATGAAAGGAGCAGAGCGCGCGAGAGTGGCGGCGAACAAAAGCCGTCAGATGTGGGGGCATCTTTTACGATAGGGACCCACCAGAGTCAAAAGCACCATAACAGGCTGAGTTAAGAACACGTGTCTGGTGATGTTGACTCTACAGGATAAAAACCCACTGCAGAAATTTCATTGTATATTCTACAAAGGAAAGTCACTGTACAAGTGTGGTGTACAAAAACGAGTGGGCGGTGGTGCCGGATTTGTGAAGGTGGAGGGTGGGTCCCTACACATGCGCGTGCCAAAGATTTTTCAAAATCATACCCAACCAAACAAAGTTTAAGAATCTAATCCATAGCCGTCTGATATAAAACTTCCCTAATCCATCACAAGGCTGCAATTCTTAGATGATGTCAACGTGATCGGCTTCTCCAGCAGCTTCCTTCCTTCTCCTCCCTCCTATTGACGTGGACAGCATGTGCCTAGTGCATTCCATGTCAGCATCACTGCGTTTTTACTATAAAATAAAAATATAAATAAATTTGAGTCAATTTTAAAGTTAAAAAGAAATCAACAAGTCTTAACATGTTTTTAATTAGATTTTCGATTAAATGTTTATAAATTGTTAAATTTAAATGCGATTGAGGAAAGTGAAAACTTAGGTTCTTGTACGGATGAGTTTATCATAGGGGACACGTGTAGACTGAGAATCAAAATTGTAATTAACCAAAAGCTGATCTATGTTTTACCACGACAAAACGCTCATTTATTAAATTTTAAGCACGAAATTATTCTTTTTTTCTTAATATGAAACCTTGGTACAACATATTAATTTCTTTTAGTTTTCAATCCATGATTAGACTATTTCATCTAGTGACTAATTTAAATACAATTTTTTTTTTAATTTCCAAATAATATGTTTACCTATTGACATTTAAAATCTACTGAATTTTAAGAGTATAAATATAAAAGAATACTAACTCCATGAATATGAATTTAACAAATAATAATAATGATAATAATAAATATAAGATATTTGTATTAATTGAATCAAAATAAAAAAAATCACCGATCTAAATGATGATTAATGATAAATAAAAATAAAAATAATAATAAAAAGAATGAAAAACAACTAAAATTCTTAAGTAATCGCCAAAAGTCTTTTATTTCTAAAATAAATTTTTTATTAAACTCATGCTCTGTCAATGTTACAAGAGGTAGATGAGGGGTTGAATAAGATATAAAGTAGGAACAGGTGGATTGAACTGTGTCTCTGAGATCTATCATATAAATATAATTAGGTTTTTTTTTAAAAGCGCAGTGTCTTGATGGCATTAGCTTTTACTGCTAACGTAGACAAGCAAACTTCTAATTGTTTTGCTTCGGCTCACTTAATGTCTAAAATGTGCCACCAGAATCAAACAAATATAACAATGATAATAAGAAACAGAGCTGTCAGCCAATGCTGTTTCATTGCTTTGAATATTTCAAAATTAATTTTCTGCAATATATATGGCTTAACCTACAAGGAAATAAACCATCACACTGGAAGCATAAACTCATGTAATTATCACCAGTTAAAAAGGTTATGCTTTCTAGAACAAAAGCCTTAATTTAATCCAAGATTATATCGCATGTTAGTTTCATTGTTAATTTCCAGATTATAATAACAAGTCTTTTAGCAATTTGTTGAATCTGTAACAAATGATGCAAAAAGTTGAGTTTCCTTCGGGTGGAAATAATTAAGTTTTACTTTAAGAGTTATAATAAATTAAGTAATGTTATATATATAATTCAAGTGATAAAAGCTGTTTCTTTTTTAGAAGTAAAAAATTTTAAATTTAAATTTTCTATTTCACATTAGACGAGTTTTTTACTTTATAACAGGATTATCTTTTATGTATAGTCCATAAACCCTCTTAAAAAAAAGTCTCCAATAAAATTTGACTGTTTGTAGTTGACGGAATGATCCAAACGATGGATGGAGACACCCTAACTGTTTTTACGAGATTAATTGAAAAAACAAGGAAATTAAAAGCTGAAAATAATTAATTTCCATTGGCGGAATTGAATTGTGTTGTACTAATTAAGACTGAATTAGGGCCTTGGGAAGCTCAAACTGAACGTACCCACATGGTTGGTGGGTATGTGAGGCCTTACTTCCCCAACTAGGTTGAACTTTCTCTTAAGGAATGAACCCTCGAATCTCCCCATTTCAAGGACACAAATTATAGGCATGGCATTCACTGCGTGGGGTATGGAATTACACCTTTTGGACCACTAACCCTTTTTTTTTTTTTTCTTTTCTTACTTAACCTATTCTTTCAAAGAAAAATAAAATGAAATATAATTGCGCATGAATATGGCTAGTCTTACTCATGAAGTTTAGAATCATTCAGTCTTTTCTATGCCTTCTTCACTCTAAGATGGAATTTGTTGGCATTCATTCACAATGTTATGTGTGGTTTATTACACAGAAATTAAACTTATTGCAGAACAACAGTAAGAATTTCCAAAGGCAGCAATGGATTGGGCTGTCTGCTTGCCTAGTTTGCATTTAACAGGAAAACTATGTTTGATTCAATCATAAAGGCCCAAGAACATAAAAATTCTTGAGCTTCAGATTGGGCTTCTATATGCATGTATCATTAAAGAAAATAATCTTTATCTTTTAGTTCCAACTCTTTATTATTAGGAGCACTATTTGCAACTCGGTAAAGAGCCAGATTAAGCAATCAAATTGGTTTTTTTTGATATGCACCAGAACACATTAGTTTTCTTTTTTCTTGCTGTGATTCTTTCATAAATGGAAAATTCTGTTTTTTGAAAAAGTATTATATAAAAAAATTATACAATTTATTTTTGTAAAACGATTTAATTAGTTTCGAATTTTATATTACCAGTTTATTTTTTCTCATCGAATTGCAATTGTGCAAAGATTTGCATAAAATCAAACTGCGTAATACTGCTTTTTCGAGCATGGAACCGAAATTTAAAGAGGAAGAGAAAATTTGTATAAAAAAATATTAATAGTATGAATATCCCAAGAAATAAAGGGTTTTGCTTTCTGAAAATGTGTGTATGAAAGAGTCAATAAGGATAATGTCAATAGCAGAGGTCATATTTCTTAAAATAAAAATAAAGACAATTCAAAAGGGAAACGACCACTATTCCTAAAACCTCACTGTCAACAACTCCACTAGTAAAAGAAAATAAAATGCTGCTTTGGACGTTCAATATTATTCAATGGTCAATAGTCAACTTTGATCAACATGTTCCATCCCCCAATATTGAGCAAACTTCCTTTTATTCTTCCTACTGATTTTCTTTCTTTCTCTTTTTTTTTTTCTTTTAAAAAAAAAATAAAAAGAATTTCCTAACATAATTGGCAATATCAGGTTAATGGTAAATAAAGAATTAGATACTTGGTGTAAAGAAGAAGAAATTGGCATCTCAAAGGAGAAGAGGGTATTCATTGTTTTCTCTATTTTTAATCTTCCTGGTAGGTGATAATTATATAGAGCAAAACTTGGTTACAGCAATATCAGTTATTCTCTCCTTTAAGCTGCACTTCATTCAATTCAAGGTGTAAATGTAAATAGCAGTGAACTGAACCGAGTCCTTTGTTGGATTAAATTAAATATTATTTAGTGAAATTTAATCGATGCGGTCAAATTCTATAATAATTCAAGTAATCTAATAATTGAGATATCAAAACTTGGAAATAATTAAGAAATAAATAAATTATCAGGCGATTCCAAGGAGGTCCCCTGCATTATAAACTTCAAATCAAATCAAGTATGCTTACCAACTAATTATATAAAAAAATGATGCTACATTGTATTCACTTCTTTTATTTATTATAAGACATAACTCCCATGTGTGACATTCTAAAATAACCCATCTCTTTTAATTTCTAATATATGTTTTAATTTAACAGATGATCATAAAAAATATATTTTCAATTACTAATTATAATATTTATAAAAAGTACTTTACACTAATACATTTGACTTATAAGAAAAAGGTATATTTCTATCAGAATTATAACAAAAATATTTAAAAAAATAAATAAAAAATTCCGACATATTAAATTAAACAATATAATCATTTATTTAATAATCTTAAATATGGTTAATTAAATTCCTACGGTTGAACCAGTGATCTATGGATGGGGTTCCGATTTTATTACACTGATAAAGAAGTATAAGATAAATTAAATATATAGAAAAGATGATGCAGTTCTTTGGCCATTTAAGGCAAGCAACCTCTTCCACAATAATATTATTTTCTTTTTTTGGTGCCAACAAGTATTACTAGATTTTGATATACAATATATGAGTTTGGTTAACAAATTTACATCATCCTAAATGATTTTTGTTTTCTTTTTTTAACATAAGGTGTGATAGGCCAATGATGAAATAGGATCACAATACAGGTAAAACTGCTGAAATGTTAGATCCAAAAATCATAATATGAGACATAAGCCTTATTAAAACTCGATAGGTTAAATCATATTGTTCGAGATAATAACAGAGATCGGCTTAATTTTTAAATTTTAAAATAATTTAAAAAACTAATAAAGTAACGCATCATAACATGATGTCATAAAAAGACTATACTAGCTATGTGTTCCTATCTAGTAAGCGGTTATAATACAATTGATTGAGTTTAAAAACTCATTTTTTTTTTATTAAATCATTACGTTTAACAATCAGATATAAAAATTACTTTTGTATATAATAAATTAATTTTTACTATTTTTTAATATTATGCTACTAAAATATTAAAAATTTTAATTTGACCGTGAGAATGCAAATAACTCTAAACAAATCTATCAATTTGTTAGCTTGGCATGATAGAATCTAATCTATACATTTGTGAGAGAAGGAAAGTAGAAGATGAGCACAAACATTTTTTCACTAAAATTGATTTTGAATTAACAATTTTTTTCATTTATTAGAAAGACATGCTTTGTTTACATCATCTAACCAAGAAGCAAGCATGGTGCGCGACCTTCTTATTCTAGCATAAGTGGCAAGAAATGTAATCGACATACATTAGGTTTGCTCTCCCTTAAGCTTGTGCCGGGTCATGCTAGTTTGATAAAAATGTGGTGATAAATACAAAAGAGAAAACGGCTTATTATCATGAAACTTTTATTTTCCTGACAGAGTTTCTGATCGAAATTAAGGGTAAAAGATTTTCAAAATAAAAATTAATAAATCCTTTAAGATATAAATTACAATTTTTGGACAAAAGAAATACTACTGAATTTCAGAGGCTGTGAGTAAAACTGTCCCCACATAGTTTATTAATTCAAATCTTCTCTAATCATGAAACATCAATAGTACTAATATCTTTGGCTTGTTCAATTAAAAAAAAAGATTAAAAGAAAGAAAAAAAATAAGAATTTTATTTTGGCATTAAATTAGTAAGACAAAACGAAATTTCCGCGTAGAAAAATGTATAGAATGAGCAATGGAAATTCAAAGTCAAATCACATGAGTTGAACATGTTGGGATAGAAAATTAAAAATGATAACAAAATATTCACAAGTTTTAGTTTTAACTATCGTGTTGAAGAGCAGAAAAAGAGCATAATTTTACTGGAAAGATGGGATTTTTTTCCTTTTTGGGTTGTATTTTAGTAACAAATTTGGAAGGAAGAAGTGAAAGAGTGAAAGCAGAGAGCATAAAAATGTTATGAGCACAATGAAACGAAACAACTTTCGAAATTGATGTCCCAACAATACAAAAACTCAAATAACCACAAAAGTTGTTACCTTTTCCCATCTCTTCTCTCTCTCTCTCTCTCTCTCTCTCTCTCATTTGTTCGTACCTACACTAATACCGAGGTGCCCATTTGCCCTTTTCTTCTTTAATTTGTTATTATTTTGTTTTGGGGTTCATGACTGTTTGTACTATTTGTATTGTATAAATATATATATTCTTTGCCTCCTCAAGTGGAGACTTTCACTTCTTCTCTTCAGACGGGCACTTTGATTTCTGGGTTTTGACCGAAATATTCACGCCCACCCAGGTGAGTAAATCTCTTACTTTATCCTTTTCTGCTGTAATTTTTATATGCTGTTTTCAATTGCAAGCAATATGTTTTTGTTGTCATTTTAAACAATCCTTTAAGATATTGATTTATAATAAGATAAAGATAAGTTTATTTGGATATTGATTTTTAATAAGTGTAAAATATGACTTTTCTCAGACCTTAAGATGCTGAATTGTTCCTTGCGAGATCTGGGTTTTTATGTTGATTGTATGTGACTTATTGATTCTGCGTGTTGAGTTTTGCCACCTTCTAAAGTGATAGATGTACTGTTTAATTGAGAGATTTAAATGAAACCAAGGTTTTAATGTTACATCATCATTTTTTTTCTCTTTTGTGAAATGATTCAGGATTTGATGGGTTCATAGCAACATAAGAATAGTAAATATAAAATGGGGAATTACAGTGAAGAGGAAGAAGAACGATTTTTTGATAGTCGCGAAGAGACATCTTCTATGTCTGATTCAGGGTCAAATGTTTATGAGGATTGCAGTTCCAGTATTGATTTTGATTATAGTCTGTTGAGCGAGTCACAGTACGAGGTTTGGATCAAGTCACCAGAAAGTGTTTATGATCGTCGCGATAGGTTCCTGAAGTGGATGAATTCGGATCAGAATACAATATCCGAGGGGGATTCGATCAATGAATCCTTCACCAAAACCCAACTGGGTATTGATAGATTGATGGATACTACTGGGGCAGTATTGAGGACATCAGGTCTTGGAGATGGTCTTCTGTCGACTGAGACTCCGGTGTCTTCTCAATCATCTGAAACTCAGGAATCATTAGAAGATGGTTCAGTGGATGATAACTTCGTGTGCACAATTAGAAATTTGGATGATGGGACAGAATTTGTTGTTGACGAACTTGATCAAGATGGAATGCTAAGTAGACTGCGTAAAGTGGGCTCCAATCAATCTCTTAGTTTTGAAGAGTTTCAGAGGACTATAGGGGTATCTTCTTTGGTTCAGCGATTTTCAAGTAAATATGGTGGTGAGGCAAGAGATTTGATAGAAGAAAAAAAGAAAACAAAAGGGAGTTGGTTGAGAAGACTAGGGAAATCAAATCATGCCGCACGAGTTGTTGATAGACATGGGGCAACAGCTTTCAAGAACAATGACCGTGAGATGCAAAGAGTTAAAGTTCATCCATCTAAAAAACGATCTAAGGAATTGTCTTCTCTTTATAGTGGACAGGAATTTCTAGCACATGACGGATCAATATTGACTATGAAATTCAGTCCTGATGGTCAATACTTGGCAAGTGGCGGTGAAGACAGTGTTGTGCGTGTGTGGAAGGTGATTGAGGATGATAGATTGGATCAGTTTCACATCCAAGCTAATGATACATCATGTGTATATTTTACAATGAATCATCTTTCGGAAATTGCTTCTCTAAATGTAGATAAAATGAAAAGTGAAAAGACAAAGAAGCACATATCATCAGACTCTACTTGTGTCATCTTTCCACCCAAGGTTTTCAGGGTACTGGAAAAGCCTCTGCACGAGTTCCATGGGCACAGCGGTGAAGTTTTGGATCTCTCATGGTCTAAGAAAAGGGTTAGCATCTCCTTGAATTAAGCCAGTTTCCTTGGATAAAATTTGCAATTAGTTTTCTGCAATTTGAAGAAACTAAAATCTACGCATTACTCCTAACATAAGTTTAACTTGTTTTTATTTCATCCATATTTGCTGCAGTTTCTGCTATCATCCTCCGTTGATAAGACAGTTCGTCTCTGGCAAGTGGGATGTGACAGATGTCTGAGAGTCTTTTCTCATAATAATTATGGTACGGATTTTTTCTGAACATCTTTATAGTTAATCATTTACTTACTGTCTGTTAGTCTTTTTGATCCAATTCCTCATTCCATTTGGTTTTTGGTTGTGTAAACTGATTGTCATATGTTATTGTTATCATTGCAGTTACTTGTGTTGACTTCAATCCTATGGATGATAACTATTTCATCAGTGGTTCAATAGATGGAAAAGTTCGCATCTGGGAAGTGATCCGCTGTCTGGTTGTTGATTATACTGTTATAAGAGAAATAGTCACTGCTGTGTGTTATCGTCCTGGTGGAAAGGTAGGAAAAGTTCTTATAATTTAGTTTCAGGGTATAGAAAATGTTCTGTTTAAAACTCAGTTATTGAAGTTTAAAGAACGCCTCGTTTGGATCTTGCAGGGAGGAATAGTGGGCACAATGACTGGAAACTGCCTTTTTTATGATATTATAGGTATGGATATATATGATTTTAAGCAAAATTGCATTGGTTAGTTATCAAAAAACTTAGACTTGGTTTCCTAGTGGGAGTTTGGGTAATGCTCCCAAAATGCTTCTTGTATAGTTTATTGAGGGGCATATGACACTTCTAATCTTATGCAGTAAAAGAGAGCAAATTTGATTATTTGATTGTAGTATTGCTTGTGCTTGGATATTTTTGGATTTTAGGAGAAATTTTTTATTTTTCTTTATAGATTATATAATACATTGATTTCCATTTCCATTCCTTGTCTGTGTAGAAACCTGCTTGCCTGCCTTTCTATAATCATGTTTCTTATGGTTCAGATAACAAGTTACAACTGGATTCTCAGATATCTTTACAGGGCAAAAAGAAGTTAACAGGCAGGAGGATTACTGGCTTCGAGGTGGTCAAGTTTTCTGTGTCTTCTTTCTTTTTTGTTTTTTTCTTTTTCACAAGAAGTTTCATTGCATTGTTAATATACTGGGTAAAGACTTAACTGTCCATGATTTTATCAGTTCTCACCAAGTGACCCAAGCAAAGTAGTTGTGACTTCTGCTGATTCACTAGTACGTGTGCTCTGTGGCATGGATGTCATTTGCAAATTTAGAGGTTGGTAGTTTTCTCGACTTGTTCTATTATGTTTCTTTCTGCTTCATTTTCCATTTGCTGTGAGAAAGTCCTCTCCTTTGTCTTGCACACAATCGTTGTTGCACTATTATATACTCACTAATGTGATTTTTCAAGATCTTACACGCGTGTTTGGGTCATTATTGATTAGGCATCATTCTTTGCATTAGTTTGATTGCAAACTGTTTTTCCTTTCAGCATCAAGCATTGGTGTTGCAGCAAACCAAATGTCTGCATCTTTTACCTCTGATGGGAAACATGTTCTCTCAACAAGTGAAGATTCTAATATCTACGTCTGGAACTACAATAGCGAGGAAAAGAGTTCTTCTCGAGTGAAAAAAATTCAATCTTATCAGAGTTTTGCATCTCAGAATGCATCTATTGCTATCCCTTGGTGTGGCATTGAAAACGTGCCAGGACCACTTGTGCCTCCCAAAGCTGATGGAGATTTATCTGGAAACAGTGGCCTGCATGGTCATAGCCATCATAAATTTTTCGGGGAAACAGATCACAAAGTTCTTCCATCTTCTCCAGATTGTTTCTCTCTTACCCGCGGGTTGTTATTGGATTCTTTGACAAGGGGATCTGCAACTTGGCCTGAAGAGAAACTTCCTGATTCAAGCCCAGTTGCTCTCTCGCCTACCAAATGTAAAGAGTACAGGTTTTTGAAGAGTGCCTGCAATAGTATCTTCAGTTCTCCACATTTGTGGGGTCTTGTGATTGTAACAGCGGGCTGGGATGGACGAATTAGAACCTACCTCAATTATGGGTTACCTCTTCGCATTTGAAACCTCCAGGTTTGGCAGAATGGTCTAGGGGCTTGTTGGTTTTTGGCAATCCAGTAGCAATTGCAAAGTTGGCAATACACACAGTATTCCTGGAAAATTCAGGACAGTACATATAACACAGAGGAGAAAGGGGTCTTGGAGTTGTGGACCCTTTACAGTGTACAATAGTTCAGCTGAGTCAATATAGCATATTTATAACCTCATTGTCACAAGTGGCTGGGGTATACTATTTTATTGGATTCTGTCACACATGTTAATTATATGATTCTTTGATTTGTTTATAGAAGTGAATGCAAGTTCTTTGGAAAGAGAAGTGAATGGGGGTGAATACACATTGAATTTAAATCGGATGTATGTCGAGGGATCAGCAAAATATCATATTCTCTATTGATCCTCTGCCATGATCTGCAGGTGTATCGTTATGCTAATAGCATCTTTTAGGACAAAATAGTTAGTTAAACTCGATCAATCATAGAGTATTTCACCTTTTATGACGAAAATTCAGCCTTCGAAGTCCTTTACTTCTATTGCAAAACTTCAGGCCACAGTCATTTCAAAATATTTTAGCGTCCATGCTGGCGGGCGGTGTACTCTTTTCCATTAACTAACTACCTTCCATGAATGTTGTGTCTGAAGATTCGAGTCTAAATAATATGTCTGTCGACAGGACAACATACCATAATTTTAATATTAAGCTTTTTGATTGCTATCTACTGTAAAGTTCCTCTCATCACTTGACGCTCCTTTCAACCAAGCAAGCAGACCCACACACTACCATGCATGCAATAACCCTCGCAGAATTGACACTCACCATGTTACAGTTCCTTTTATTTCTATATGCTTTGGACCATGTTACAGTTCCTTGTTGTTTTCGAAAGCAAACAGGACTAGACCAACCCCATCGACATCTCTCTCTCACTTGTATCCTATGCCTCCGTGCAAATAAGTAGGCTGTTTCCTGGTCGTCTTCAGACATGATTTTTGTATTAGGTTATCACCTCCTGAATTTCGCCGCCAGTTATTATATTTTGTACATTAATTAGTATCTCAAACGCGTAAACTCGACAGCATTTCTGTCATTTGTGTCTGCTCCTTTAGATGAATTCTCTTCTTGTTTAGCAATGAGATTGTAATTCTTGTTCATTTTAATTGAGATATATTCTTTTCTAATTTCAAACAGGGTGTTGTTCATCATCATTTTACGTACTGTGGTTGTTTGCTGTGCATTAGCTGTCAACTTAATTAGTGTCACCTTACCTCATTTGTTATATGATTCTGATTTTTTATGGTCCATGTATTTTTCAGTGGAGGAGGAGATGAGGAACAAACACACCCTGTATCGTTTACACATCAATTCTTCTACTGGTTACATCGATGCAGTGTGTGAATGTGTAATATATCAGTTTCATCCGCCATTTTGTTTTTTCCGAGGACAAATTTAGCCACAAACTGGTAGTCTGCTTCAGTTTCTATCCCTTAGAGAATAAGGGCAAAGGTAAACAGTGGTCGCGGGATCCTTGGTTATTTGGAGTAATAATTTGGTCGGCAAAAGTAAGACATGAATATTATGGTATTAAGCTGTGCAGCTGTTTGGGTTTGGGAAGCTGATGCCTAACAGAATTTCTCCAATCTAAGGACAGAAAGATTAGTCAATTGCCATTAGCTTCCTCCAAATAAAACGTCCCCATGTAAGCATGTCCATAGATCAATCAAATCTTAGAGACCCTGTCATTAACTGGAACAACCTACGGAACACATTAATTCTTTTTTCCTTTTTTCCTTTTTCCTTTTTTTTTTCTTTTTCTTTTGTGGTTTTGCTAAAATAATCATTCTCATAATCTATATTTATATATATACTAATTTCTAGACCTTATTTGTTTTTTAATATATGTGTTTAATTTTTGACACAAGATTTAAATTTATACGTAATTTTATAATTTTTTCTATTAATTTATTGATTAATAAATTATATTTCTCATTAAATACTGACTCTAATTCTAAGAGATAAAATATTAATTATATTTTAATATTATATCAACTAATAAATAATTTCCTAATTAGATAATAATACTAATTCTCTTTTCAGAAATAGTAGCACATTAATTGTATTTTAATTTTATATTAATTAATAAATAATTTTCTAATCATATAATAATATTAAATCTATTTTAAAAAATAACATATCAATTATATTTTTATATTATATTAACTAAATTTTTATAATTAGATAATAATTTTAATATAGAGAATAACATCTTAAAATTATATTTTTATTATTATATCTAATAATAAATTAAATTTTTAATTTTAGAAAATAGTAATATAAATTATATTGATATATTAATTTATAATATTAAAATTAATTAATAAATAATTTTATATTATTACATGAATAAGATTTTAAAATAATTAAAATTATTAATTTATTATTATTTTTATAATTCTACAAAATAATATTAATATTAAAATTTTTATTAAATTATATTTATCAACTTGATTTTATAATCAAAATTATAATAAACAATGCACGGATAAACGATTAATTTGATCTAATTCCAACCACATTATATTCATTCAGATTTGAAAATTTTGCATCTAAACTGCGATCTCGAGTTATATATATATATATCTGCAAAATGCTATTATATTTTAGAAAGTGAGTTTTAGCATACAGTAATTTGTGTGCAAGCGAATTGGCTTATAAAGAGGTGATATTATATTTCTAAGCTCAATCATAAAATATTTGGAATTGAATTTGGTACAACTCATTTTGTTAATCGAAAGAAAAAAAGAAACTACCAAAAGCAAGCATATATATATATATATATATATATATATATATATATATATATATATATATATATATATATATATATAACGTTAATTAGTATCAGCCCCGGTTTGCCAATATTTACAAATTCCGAAACATAATCCTCAAGGAGGTCTGAACAAAAAGAGAAAAAGGAAATAGTTAATAAGTTTGCTAAAACTGAAAAAATAATAATAAAGAAGGGATTGATTAATAGAGATAATGTATATAATAATAATAATAATAATAATAATAATAATTTATTAAGGGAAAATAAGTCATCTAAGGATCAAATGGCTATTAGAGATTAGTAATTCACCTTTTCTTAAAAGAATAAATGCAAAAGTTGGATTTGTAAATATGCCCAAATCTCAAGGGGGAATAGTTATTAACCCATACATATACCATGGAGTTCTGATATCATAATTTCACCTTTTTTTTTCCATAATTTTTATTTTCATTGTACCAAATACTAATTATTTAAACGGATTAAAGTGGAGGAAACCGCAATTATATATATATATATATATATATATATATATATATATATATATATATATTATTAATTTTTAAAATCTAATATTTTTACGTAGAATTTTTATTTTGATATATATATTATTTTTAACACATAAAATTCAAGATTGTGTAATTTTATAATTTTTTTAATTTATTGATTAATAAATTACATTCATGATTAAACACTCATTTTAATATTAATAAATAATATATTAATAAATTAGTTTTCTAATTAAATAATAATTATTCTAAGAGATAGCATATTAAATATATTTTAATATTATATTAACTAATAAATTAGTTTCAGATAATGATTTTAATTATAAAAATAATATTCTTAAATATTATATTCACTAATAAATTAATTTTTAATTTTTAAAAAATAGTAATATTAATAAATAAATATTTTAAAAATAATATTAGAGTTAATATTAATCTATATAATATTAGAATTAATAAATAAATATTTTTAAAATAATATATTGATAGTATTAATTTAAAAATAATGTTAATAAATAAATATTTTATTAATATAATAATATAAATAAAATTTTTAAAAAATTAAAAAATTTAAAAATATTTAGTTTGCTATTATTTTTAAAATTATTATAAATTAATATTAAATATTAAATAATAGATTAAATTATATCTATAAATTTGATTTTGTAATTAAAATAATAATAAGAAGCATATATTTCTAGTTATTACTAAATTGCGGCTATTATAATTACTTGTGCAAATTGTCGTTGTTATTATTATAAGGTGACGGATGTCAGGCAGAGGTTCTATTAGAAGGTTTCTTGCACTAGATCGTATGTGCTACTAAAAATAGTAGAATTGGGTAAGTGTCATTCTTCAACAAGCAAAATTTGAAGGAGGCAATGGATTTATGGACCATAACAAGCCACAGCAGAAACGAAAGGCACGAAAAAGAACATGAGAATGCCTTCACTTTTTAGCCTTATTTTGCCCACTGCCACTTACCCACTTTCATTTCTTTTTTCATAAGGAAAACTCCTCTAACAAATGAATCACTCCAAGTAATTACTTATTCCTACTCTTCAGGCTTCTCCACTTTCTCCTTTTATACTACCATTCAATACTCTTATTTATTTACTTTTTTTCTTTCACATATTACATAATAGAACATCTTCTTACATTAATAACCTTTTTTGTCATTCTATTTGATTTATTCAAGAGAAAATTCACATAATATAAAAAGAATATATAATTTTTAAAAGTAATTAAATGCTCTTGCTACTTGATCCCATTATATATAACCATTAAATCTAAAGAGATGCTATGGTTTGGATTTGCTAATATCTTACTTAATACTTAAAAGAGCAAAAAAGACCATTTTCAAGAGAAAATGATAGGGTAAATAATATTTTCAAATTCGCTTTCGAGTTATTAATTAAAGTCATAAAGTTGAATTGCATGACTATTGCTGATTGCAACTCATTTGGCCTATCAAAAATACATATATTTCGTGTGGGAATTCAACTAATAATTTGGATCCTAAATTAAGAAACGTAATCTAGACTGGCTGTGCCTTCTTATGGAATTATGAACTATAAAAATTGGCTGATTCCAGTGCTTATTCCACACTTTGCTTTCTTTCTTTCTTTCTTTTTCTTTCGGTGAATACCGAGTAGAAATTCGCTTTCTTGTTTCTTAGGAAATTAAGGAGAAGTAGAACTTCTTGTTGTTCTATCTAAGCATAGCATACTAAAATTCAAAACCCTGGGATGGGAAGAGCTCCATGCTGTTCTAAAGTAGGTTTGCATAGAGGTCCATGGACTGCTAGAGAAGATAAACTCCTCATCAACTATATTCGAGCACATGGTGAAGGCCACTGGAGATCCCTGCCTAAGAAGGCTGGTAATTTCACATTCTCACTTTCTCTTGTCATTTCTTTGGTAGTTTTCACTTATTTATGCATGCAATCATGTCTGCCAACGTTAACTTTGAAATTTGAGAGGATCTGAGTTGGTTCCTGTTAATATTTGTGTGTACGTGAAGGGCTACTTAGATGTGGGAAGAGTTGCAGGCTGAGATGGATGAACTATCTCCGGCCGGATATCAAGAGAGGTAACATAACTCCTGATGAAGATGACCTTATCATTCGCCTTCACTCCCTCCTTGGTAACCGCTGGTCTCTCATCGCCGGAAGATTGCCGGGCCGAACTGACAATGAAATCAAGAACTATTGGAATTCCCATCTCAGCAAAAGACTCGACAGCACTTCATCAGCAACTAAAATGAAATGCTCGACTCGTGGGCCAAGAAAGAGAATTACTTTGCAGTCCAACAAGATGAAAGGTAATCAAGATAGTGCACATGGCGAGACCACAAGGACCAAGATTTATCTTCCGAAAGCAGTTAGGATTTCGCCAGTCTCATTTGCAAGAACAAGTAGTATTTTTAAGGGAAGTGGATTATCTAGTCATGACACAGAAGATTACAGTCTTCCAATATTAGATCAGGTCAATAGTATGAATGATGGAGCAGATAATTTGCCTTGCAATGGAGATCATTATCAGAATCTTGTATACGGCCATGTCTCTTCATGCCAAGACTACATACCCACAACAAATGAAAAAATGTTGGATGAACTCTTTGAGGAATATGAGCAGTTTCTGAAAACAGATAACTATGCTCAATTGGACTCCTTCATCGATTCTCTATTACTTTGAACGCTGTTAATAAAAGGAGCTAACAATTGAAAGATTGTTGCCTGCTTTCGTTTAGATTCTGCGTTGCTTTTGCGTCCTTGCATGTACCTTTCAGGGAAGAGTAATAAAATCACGAGAAAGATCCTAACACAATTGCTTTTCCTTCTTCTTCTTTTTCTGGTTACATAAATTGGTTTTTTCTATCATCTAAGCACATGATATGTTGGCTAAATCTTGTACAATTATGGTTGTTATCTGAAGAAAGAAAAATAAGAGGAGAGGCCAAATCAGTCAACATCCCTCGGAAACTATGAACTATCGTTAGTTCACAAATGTAAAACATCGTATATTTCTAGCAACAGAATGTGGAGTAGCGTCGGGTTTAACTTTTGTGAATGTTTCTGTATTATAAATTTGCATATTCCTGTTGTCAGCTTAACTGGAGCTGTAGAGATCTGGCACTTTATGCAAATTAATGGCTTTAACGTCTTCCTTTGTTCTCAAATAAAACCCTTCTAATATTATAGTAATAATGTAATATTTTGCATCTGGAGGCCGTACTCCTTGTGACACTGTTTCGAAACTAGACTCGGCATTTTCACTTTTATTTAGTGTGAAATGAAATAGATATAGAATTTATATAAAAATTGAGGATATTTAGAAGAAGATTTCATTTGAATCAAAGATCATTTTATCCTGATCTTTATATTCTTAGAATTTTTTTTAAGAATTGTACATAAGAACGCTATGGAAACAATGAATGAATACAATTGGCATTTTAATTGGTATGGTTTCTACTTACATTTACATTAGAGATTACCGAGTAAAGGTACATGTCATTTTGCTTCAAAAGGGCCACAAATCGCCCCATAGAGATCTTTTGGCCTGATGATGTAATGCAGGATTTTTACTCCGAGTAACAACTATACGTTCAAATGAGCCCTCTGAACTATCCCGATTTACAGATCGACAAACATCCAATGATACTTGTCTGCCTCTCCTAACTGGGGAGAAAATTATTCTCCCCCAACCTCCCCCAAGATCTGCATGCCCTGTTTCATCTTGCTCTTCTTTCTCATCTCCATCATTGTTATCAACTCCGTCTGTTTCAATGGCATCAGAATCATAGTCAAGTGGATCCATTTCTTCATATGGAACAACACCAGCTTCATCTTGTTCATCTACGTCCTCTGTCATGGTGAAACAATAAAACACTTGTGGAAATCTTATAAAAATACTGGATAAACATATATAGTTATGCAACAAATTTGTCAATATAGAGTTGCAAAAGAGTTTCTATTCAGAGACTTTTGAGGGAAACACAAATGGCTGAAATGTACCGTAGTCAATTTCAAGATCTTCAAGTTTTCTTTCAGCACGCTGCTCCTTCAGTGTCTCAAATTTCATACCATCAAGAGGCCAGGATGCCCTGTTTAGGTAGAGAAAATGTGTGTCATATTGGAACATTCAGCCATGAAAATCATAATCAGGAACTGCCTTTAAATCCTATTTGAATTTGATGAGCAAAAAAGATTTCTCCAAACAAATAAAATTTCCAAACATGAGTAAGAGAAGGAATACCAACCGAGGTCGTTGTCCACGTCTGAAAGCAACAAAGGAAAATTTCTCATCTTCAAAACCACGCAGAGGCTCACCCTTGGAACGCTAAAAAGTAGTCATGGAAAGAGGCAGTATCACTAATACATTTACTTTAAACCTTTGAAAGAATAATGTAGCTAAGAGTTTATAGAGAAGGATACAAATGCAGCTCACTAGGAATTCCTATTTTAAATCTATTTCAACAACTATGCACTTTCATGTTTAATATGCTGCTGTCATCTCTGATGATACAAGACCCCAACAAAGTAGATTGTGAATGAACAAACCTTGTATGCACGTTGTGATGATGTCCTCTGCAAACGTTGAGCAAAATGACAGTACTTTCCAGATTTCTCCAAAGGACAATATCCATCATGAGCACACTGCATAAAGATTATTGTTAGGGGAATCTTAAAAGGGAAAAAGAAATGAACCAGTGCAGAATTTGCTCAATAAATTAACCTCAAAAGGAGAAAAACCAACATACTTACAGGAGCAACAACAAATGCACCACTTTTGATAGACACCAATTCCTTGCAAGCTTCATTATTTTGGGCTTTAGATTTACGATGTTTCTGAAAATTCATCGATTTAATACCAAACATAAGCAGGCAAGGGTAAGCTATCATCAATTAGGGGAAAAAAAAGTTCCTGTTCTGCACCATTAACAAAATTTCTTCACAAATAAAAATCAAAAGGAAACAAGAGCCTACTCTTTTCTCCATCCATAATATGTGAGATCGCATCTGAGAAATGATATTTGATCCATGTGGTGTTCCTGGTTCAACTAGAACCTGCTCCACATTTCAGTGGAAAAAATAAATGTAATGAGATTAGCAAGTTTTACGATTCTAAAGAGCAGGTCTCATCCCTCTCTCTCAGAAACCTAATATCAACACCAATTCCTCTGCTCTACATAAATATACATGTTTAGACATAAAATTATTGCCAAGCAAGAAATCATACCAGAACATCCCCTGTAAGATCCCAAAGCTGGCGTACTATAGTTATCCGGTCCTTCAGTGATGGTATCTCCCCAAGCACATAGGACTTCATAACAATGGACATTTACCAAATATTTAGTACCAATTAAAGTTGAATAATGTTCCAATGAGTGCACAGCGAACCAAGCAAACATATCAGTCCACATGCAAGTAAATGATAAAATTGAAGACAGTTTACAAGTGTATATGCAAGAATTATACATAAGAATACAACTTACAGCAATTACAAGGTCATGTTCCCTCTCAGACTTGCTGATAGTTTTACTTAATGCTTGAATGCTATTATAGCCATGAATAAGTGGCAAATCCTTCAGATCTAAAAGAATCATTCCGTTAGTATTAGAATTTAGCTTGATTGTGTGTTTTCCAAATGAAATAAGCAAAGAAGTCTAGTATAGCAAAGAGAACAAGACATGCCATATTATCTAGTCATTATATGACAACATATCCACCCTTCCATAGAAAATGATTTAATTGGACCCAATGATATGCTATACATGCCCCTATTCACTAAAGATTAGAATAAATATCCATAAGCATCAAACAAGTGTCTGAAAATGCAGTTCTTAGGTGAAAATGCTACATAGTTCAGCTCAAGTAGCACCAGTGCACAACAAACAGATACCTAATTCACTTCTTGAGATATATCCAATGTCAATAAAATAAAGTTCATGATATTATCATAATAATCACATCAAAAGACATTTTAACTACCACAAACAGAGCAGCCAGTAGTTACCTTGTATAAGGCTTCGACCTGCCCGTTGCATCGATGGTGATGGCTCGACTAAGTTAACCTTCTCCACTGACTTTGGCCACACTTGTCGCATCGCCCTATATCATCTCAACAATAAGCACCATCAAAGATTTTCCTCACTACCGTTACTTGTATATCTCACTACAGAAATTCAACATGTACAAAAACTCACCAGAAAGCTGATCCAGTACCAGCACCAAAATCCAATACCTTAGTTGGAGAAAAGCCAGGCAACCTTCTTTTAACCTAATTTAAGAAAAAAAAAATTAAAAAAAAAAAATTACAAAATGAATGTTATGATTCAATTTATGGTCTCCAGTAGAAGCAAGAAATAAGAAACAATACTTCGCTAAGAATTCTGTAACAAGCAGAGAAAACAGCTGGCATTCGCGACGCAACATAAGCGACGGTCTCATCATCTGTGTATTTAAGACCAACATCACCATAACAACTTCTAATTTTCCATCGTTTGGATCTCTCCATAGACTTAAATGGATCTTCAACAAGCTCTTTTGATGTTGTCGCCGTTAGCATTAGATTGACATCCTTTATTTCGCTAAACGATTCTGATAATCTTAGTACCTTTCTTTTCATGTGTGGCTCTTCTTGTTCTGTTAATGTAACCCTATTTTAGTCATAATAATATTATAGAGGGAAATTAACTTAGACCTTTATGTAAGAAAGTACCTCGGAGGTATCTTTTAATCGCGCGACGGAGAGTGACCGGAACGACGAGGCAGCCTTGAGACTGTTTGGCGGCGGACCGGAGAGCTTCTGGTGTCAAGATTCTTTGGGTCGCCATTTTCAGGGAGGAGGACGGTAATGGAGCAATACGTTGCTAGATTGAAGGGTTTTAGGAAGGATTAGGGTTTAGGATCAACTTCTTTTTTTTTTTGAAAAATATCATAAATTTCATACTTTTTTATTTTTTTTATCAAATTTATAATTTATAATTTTTCTATTTTGTACTGTATTAAAAAATCAGAATTTGGATTCCAATATTTTTTTGAGTTAATAATTTGTAGTTGATTTTAAATTTTTTAAATTGATCTTTAGTAAAATAATTATAAAATAATCTAATAATTAAAAATAATTATATTGGGTTTTTTTCTGAAAAAAAAGAAGATATTTTATTTTTAGAAAAATTATTTACAACGGTAAAGATCTTATTCTTTAGCATGTTTTTCTTTTCTTTTTTCTTGACAGTCTAATCGTGTAGTTCAAGACTTATTAGTCCAAGATTCATGGACTTTAGATTCTGGCTATCTTGGGTTTAACATGCGAATTGGGCCCAAGATTTGCTTCTTTTTCTCCAAAGGAAATTCAAATAAAATTGGTATCAATAAAACTATTATTATCAATTTTGGCTTTCTTTATTTCCATCAATTGCTAGTTAGTTTTACAGAAATTTAGTCTCTAAATGGGATAATTTGTTTTTAGGATCATAGAAGGAATTTCTGACTCAAAGTGGGCCCTCTTTTGAGAAACAATATAAAGAGCTTAAGGACATATGAAATTCCACTTTTTCTTGGATGCATCAATTGGAGCTCTGAAGTGTTATATTTCATTCTCATTGATGAGTATGCAAATGGAAATGATAACTGTCATTTTAAGGCATACAATGCATGTGCATGGAAGGGGCCATATAAACCAACAGTGGTCTTGAGGGCTTTAAAAAGAAATGTAGGTCCCAACTAGAAATTAAAATCACTGCCACTAGTTATCATAGTGCACAAGGAAGAAGTGATAATTTGTTTTCTCCTATTATAACAAAAGATGTTGATTTATATACGATTCAAATAAAATCAAAAATCAGAAAATAGAGGGGAATAAGGAAGTAACTAAATTAATTTACCCAGGAAACAAAAACATATTGTTAAAGAAGGAAAATGCTTTGATTAATACATCTGTAGGAACTACTATTGGTTCACTGATTCTGACTGGCCTTCACTGATAATTACAGAGCTGTTATCGAGCCAAACACTTTACAGTAAGGCTATAAACAGTGTCATTACATAAGACCAGAGACCTTAAACTACGTACCATGATAATTTCTAATTTTTTTGTCAGAGTTAGAGAGAGAGAGAGAAAGAGAGAGACGTAGTAATACAGTGCTCTTGAAGTTTTCTTTCCTTAAAGGCATGTTTCCCTCCAACCCCCAATCTCCTGGCGCATGTTAGTATGGTCCCATCCACCATTACCTCAAAGATACTCTTCAAAAATCAACCACCACATGCCACAAACCGACCCCATGTTCTTATTGCTCGCTTATTCTTCTCATTTTCTTTAAGCATTTATTTAAATATATATTAACTGATTGAAGGATTACCTATTAATAATCCTTGATTACGGGATTCCTCCCATCTCCATTGACTACTATATAATTCGAATCCCAAACTCATCAATTTTTTTGATACCTACAAAATTAGTAAAATACATGTTCTTGTAGGGCTTCCAAGCACTTTCATTTCCAATCAAGGACCTCATTACCAGTATCCTTTCTTTTTTTTTGGCAACTGAAAATTCATTGAACAGAAAAGCCAATACCATTACCTTTACTCCATAATAATCATTGTATAATTATAAGAAAAAAAAAAGCCAATCTAAACATATCTAGCATTCTTTATCTCAAACTCATCCACCAGCTTAAAAAACCAACTAATATTTAACAAAACCATATAATTATGAGTACATTTCTATAGATATATATTAACCAGTACATCTAAAAGCATTCTATATATGTCATACTAATCATATTCTAAGCTGTATACAATTGCATATTTCTTTCCTTCTTTTCTTTTTTCTCTAACTTCCTTTTTCCACCCCCATCCAATCCATGACTAGCTAATTGATATCATCTTTTGTTTCTAATATATATGCTGTTCTCTTTTCATGTATATTTTTTCTTTTTTAAAAAACCATTTCTTTTTATGCACCATATTCTGTGGCACTGAGTGGGTCAGAAACTACTTTTGGGTCTCTAGATACCATGATTTCAGAGGCAGACCATAATTTTGAAGCTTCAGTCGAGCTGGATCCCAATTTCGATGCCGAGGCTTCATTACAATCCGCAAAATACTTCCCAGAAACATTCAACAGTCTCGGACTAGTAGCTACGAAGCAAGTTGTAGCAGCAGCCTACATACACACACACACCCCACAACTAGTCATTATATATCCCATAGAAAAGAAAAAATTTATCTCAAAACATTAGAATACATTTCACAAGCTCAGTTTATATAAAAATAAATTACCTGAGGAATTGTCTTCAAAAGCTTGGACGCCATGAAAAACACCATATCTGCATAAACAACATATAATTAAATTAAATTTTGATAATCATAATAATAGCAATAGTATTGATTGTTGAAATTGCGTTCAGAATGAATGAGCATATAAGTTATTGACCAGTAAGAATGCCTTCTCGTTCTCTAGTAAGTCTGGTACGTACGATCCCTGGATGGACACAATTGACAGTCACGTTGGCTTCCATTTGCTGCATTAATTTAAGCAATTAATTAAGAAACATTAAATGACAAAATCAATTTATAAAAAATAACAAGAATAAAAAACAAAAAACAAAAAAAAAAAAGAAAACAACAAATTTCGCTTTTTTCATAAGCAGCATTAAATAAATAAAATAATGAATCATGATCTTGAACCAGCTACCTTCAATCTTTGAGCAAGTTCCTTTGTGTGCAAAATGTTAGCTAGTTTTGAAAGAGCATAAGCACGTGTGGCATCGTAATGACTGGAGAGAGAAAGAAAGAAAACAAAAAAATCCATTTAGAAAAAAAAAAAAAAAGAAGAAGAAGAAGAAGGTCAAAGCAAAGATGCATCCATTTTGATTTTGTACTAAAGATGCAATAATTATTATGTTTGGTCTCTCAGTCTCACCATTTGTTTCGGGATATTTCACCGAGATATCGGATCATGTCGCCGGAAAACCAGCTGTGAATACTAGATGAAACGTTCACTATTCTGCCTTGGACGCCGGTTTCTTTTGCTGTTTCTATCATCTTCTTCAGTAACAATTTTGTCAACAGAAAATGACCTGAAGATTTCATTAGAAACCACAAAAGCTTTAGTTCTCTAATTTTGTTTGTTAAATGCAAATCATTCTTTTTAAGAATAAACAACGCGTTCTCTTGCATGATTTCATTACCGAGATAATTAGTAGCAAAGGTCATTTCTATTCCATCTTCTGATATTGCATGCTCGTGAGCAAAGGTTCCTGCATTATTTCTGATATTAAAAAGAACAAAAGATAAGTCTATGTATGGTTTTCTCAGCAACGAAACAGAAAAGAAACAATATGTTTATGCGATTAATAATTACATGAGGAGATTCAGAGGCAAGTTGAAGGACTCGAACTCAGCAACGAAATTTTTAACAGAGTTGAGAGAACTAAGATCAAGCGCCATAATAATAATTTCGGACTCAGGTTTAAAGTCCGACATTATTCGCGCTTTAGCTTCCTCAGCCGCTTTCATGCTCCTAGCCGGAATCACAAGCCTCGCTCCTTGCTTCGCCAGCACTCTTGCTGTCTCTGCCCCTATTCCTGAAGTAGCACCTGCAAAGGGAAAAAAAATAAAAGAAAAAGAAAAAACGTGCGGTGTGAGCTTCCAATTTTGGACCAACCCTGATTAAAGCTTAATCATCTATAAAACGATAGCGAGGAATATCATGTGCATGTTGAGCTCACCGGTGATGATAGCTGTGACGGAACGGAGATCGGAAAACTCGGTGACTTGCTCAGCGGTGGACTTAGAGCCGAAGTTGCTTGGGCCGGCAGAGCCGATGAGGTACTTGACAGTTTCTAGCATTATTTTTCTTGATAGAGTTTGAATTAATTGACTAGAAAGTTGACTAGGTAGCAATGGAATCAAAATTTATAACAAGGATAATTTACAAGTACGACTTTTACAGTTGCAGCAATTTAAGAGAGAGAGAGAGAGCGTGTGTTTTTATTGTCAGATTTTGCAGCTTACGCCGCTTTGCATTTACTCAATAGATATAGAAAGATAAATGTGGAGAAATGGAGAGAGAGAGAGAGAGAGAGAGAGAGAAGAGTGGAGTAATGATAAATGATGTATTCTGAGGAGTGGGCTTAAAATTTTTTTGGTTAAAGAGAAAGGGAAGATTGGGGTGTGGATTTTATAAAAGGTACGACAAGGTGGAGAATCAATTAAGGATCATACATTTGTCATTGATTGAATGAAGATAGATAGATAAATTGATTAAATAAATTTGTGTGCCTAATTGGTTTGTTTATTGCACTAATCCAAAACCCTAATCTTTAAAATATAAATTTACTCAACCATAAGTACAACAGAGTTTGGGTTTCTTTAAATTTCTGAGAAAATGACAAAAGGGTTTTATTTTAAAAAAATCGGGGAACTGATCGGCGTTTGCTGTTGTTGTAAATGTTGGGTAATTAGTAGTGCAGGGTTTCTTTGGGTTGAGCGATGCTGTTTCCACAGAAATGAACAGTCAATAATTTGCCTTTTACTAGTAGTATAATTTTCTATTTCTAAGCTGGCTTGCTGGGGGAATGACACAAGATGACGTCGTCACTGATTTTGATATTTCATAAATATTTTTTCTTTTTACTGATTAAGAAAAAAGAATACCAACATTGTGAGGATTCCTCGGTTGCCGATCCTGGAGTAACCGATTGGAGAATTCGCATGTTATTGTGTTATTTATTCAAATTTAAAAAAAAAAATACTAATTTAGTAAATATTTAAATGATCTAAATTTTAGAATGTTGTATTCTTCTTCTAACGTTTTAGTTGATATATTTATTATATTTTAATAAATACTCTTTTTAAGAACTTTTTATATATATGAATGAGGTAATTTTATATAAAAGTTGAAACATATTTGGCTAAATTTTATATATAATGCATGTTAAAAAATTTTAGACTTAACTTTTATTACTTTGATTTAACACTTTTTTATTCAAGAAATTATATTATTATATATATCATAATGTATTAAATACATATAATAAAATTTTGTTAAATAATATAATTTATCATATAATAATCAAATCTAAGATTTTATAATTCTTTTTTAGTAATCTTCTTAAAGTTTTAGGATTTTTTTTCTTTTGTTTGTAATATCATTAGTTAATATGTCACGGCATTTAATAAAATGTATAATTAGTACAGTATTTCTTATAATTATAATTAATTTAATTAAAAAATTATATTTGTTAGTTTATTAATTATATTTATAAATTAATATTAAGAATATAATAGATAATATTATTTTAAATATTATATTAAAAAGATTCTCTGTATAAAATTTAATTAACAGATTAAATACATATAATAAGATTTAATATTGAAAATATTAGAACCAAAACTATTATTTTGAGATCCTTTTGGTCAGTATTTTAAAATATTTTTTATTTTTTTAATATTGTTAATCATGTCTATAAATTAATAAAAAATAATTATGTATTTAATATATGCTTCAATACAGTAGAATAAAGAATGACAATTGACAAAATAATATATATATATATATATATATATATATATTATATTAAATTACAAATAAAAATATTAAATATTGGTTGAATTAGAGCAAAATTTGATAATCATTAAAATATTTTTAGTATTCAACTGAACTTTTTGCCTTAGAAACTAGCCTAGCTGACCACGTCATAGTCTATTTTATTCTATAAATTAATGTTAGAGAAAATGAGAAATACTGGGTCAATTATTGTAAATTTATATATATATTTTTTTTAATTTTAGATTTTATAAAAAATTCATGCCATCTTTCGATCTCTTTAATTCCAAAGAAAAACAACTTTTACCAATCTAAGTTGGTAAACAGCTATAATTAATAAAGTATAATATCTTCATTTTAATATTTCTTGTATTTTATACTTCGTGTATTTTATATTAAGTGTTTTTTTAGTAATTTATTTAAATTAAATATAATAAATATAATTATTAAAAATAGTTAAGTTAACTAAATTATTCATCTATACATATTATAAAACTTATTAAAATAATATAAAAGGTAATGTTACATAGATATATAAAAGTGGAGAATAATTAAAATAATTTTAATTTAATAAAGAGATAGGAAGTATGAAATGTTGAAATCACTTGATTAAAAATTAAAAAAGGATAAATGAATAAACATTTGTTAGATCTCTAATTGCTATTGCCAAATGGAAGTTCGCGACTGGTTGGAGATGAGTCGGCGACTAATGAATGGGATAAAAAAGAAAATCGTAGGCACGAGGGTAGAGGTGGCAGAGTGAGAATCGTCAAAGAGGAATCGCACGTGAGGTTTGCTGATCGGTCAATCCTACGGCCTCGAATCTGGCATTTGCTCGGGATGTAAAGTTACTCTCGTCAGTCATTCTTGTTCAAATTGGAAGTCTTTTGGCTTATAAAATGGGGAAATCTTTTATTTTAACAAATGAATAGTGTTTTATTTATTAGTTACTCAATTAATAATTTTAGAAAGTAAATTAATATTTAGAGCACAAAATGAATGAAATAGTAATTTTAAATATTTTAGAAATATATTTTAATAATATTATAATAATTGAGGAATATAACAGTTCTTGTATAATTACCGTAAAACAAATTTATTTTAGAAGGAAAAAAATATTAAATTATAATTAAGATATTATATTTATTAATTATAACTCGTCATTACAGTCAATTATTATTATATAATTTATTATAATATATAAAGATATTTAGTATTTAATTTATTAATTTTATAAAATCTAATTTTAATGTAAAATTTTATCAACGGTATGAAAACAAAAGATATCAATTAAATAAATAAACAATAATTAATATCCTAATTAAGTTGTCTTTATTATAATCTGTAATGTCTTTTATAAACCACGACTAATTTCCAAGCCTATAATAGACAAATAAAAGTCAAAGATAAAAAGATAAACTTGTACATATAAAGGAGAAAAAACCAGAGCATATATATTATTGCAAAAAGGAGTAGTATTTGCCGAGGGGTTTGAGAGTTTATTATTATTTGTTTATCAATATGAACGAACGAGTGAGAAACAGTGAAAAAGAAGTGGCGCCATTTGTGTTGTATGGAACACTTTGCACTGTACCGGCGCCCATATGCTCATGGCCGGGACCGATGGTGACATCACATCCCTGCCTGTTATTTTATCAACTAGCAGTTTTCATTTGGTTACCTCTCCTCTTTAACAATGCGAAAAAAAAAAAAGGGTACCCTTTTTAAGCCATAAATAAAATAAACGCAATAAACCCTTTATAATAATAATAATAAGAATAAAATTTTTGGGGATTTCAATAAATAAACTTAATCGGTTAATAAAATGACGAGCTTGGATCTACTTAATTAAAAAAAAAAAGAAAAATCTGATACTATAAGTCACATTAAATTAAAATAAAAAATAAAGCAAATGTAACTTCCGCTAATAAGTTGATGCGAGGAGACTAACTAACTATAATTGTAGGCCTTTCTTAACAAAGCTTTCCAGCTGGTAGGGGATATGGGACAATATCATCGAAACCAAAGAAGAAGAAAAAGAAAAAAGAAAAAAGAAAAGAAATAGAGAGAGATGACAACACTTCAATTGCATAACCCTACATTTATTCGACATAATCAAAGATTACTGTAATCCATCACCAAAAAGGAAAAAAAAAAAAAAACATTTAAGGCTCAAGATTCACAATTTTATCAAAATTGTTAGATTTTGAATTTTAAAATTGTCACTTATTTATTTGATCAATCGATGTTACCTGTTTGCCGAACATATAAAATTTATAAATGCAAATAAACCACAATTATATTATATGCAGGATAATAATATACGCAGCGAATAAAAAGAAGACGAGATTAAAAGATAAAAAAGAAATAGAAATCTATTTTGGTAATAACTAATTATAGGCCAAAATCAACCCACCAAAGAATTTACCATAATACACCAAACATATATTTTCTTAATGGGTTACTATTCCTTAATAAGTGGCATCTATAAGTAGTCAATAGGAAAACTATATCTTTCATTTTAAATATAAGACTATATATATCGAGGTTAGTCCAAATGCAGGCCACAAAATTTTCCCCTAAGACAAGCACATGGCAGAGACATTGACTTAACATTAGATTCTGGCCATTGACAGGCAGAAAACTAAAAGCAAGAACAGGACATCAACCTTATCAAAAGCCCCACACCTGAATTAACAAATTTCTTTTTATCTCTTTGTACCATTTGCAAGCCCCTCTATTGATTCCCTTATTTTTATTTTATTTGTATTGATCTTCCATTTTTGTTTTTAGCCTAGTAAGATGCTCAAAGAAGAGTTATATAAAACCTTCTCGTGCTGATACTTTGCCTCTCTTGCTCTGTTCTTATTTTTATTCCTGATGAAATCTTATGAACTTAATCTTCATTAAATAGGCAACAATAATTTATTTTCTGTCTAAAAGTTTGACTTTGTTTGTTTGGATGTTATTAGAGGAATAAGTAATTAATTAATCTCTAAGCTAACTTTGGTTTGAAGTAATTTAGATAAGCCAATGATTAGGTAAAGGCTTGTTACCCCTGTGGCCTTTTGCTCTACGAGTCAACTTACAAAGGTGAAAAAGAAGTGGAATTTGAGTAACCATTATTATATTTTAAGAAAATGCATGAACCATACAATTGTAATCATGATTGCAGTAATTATAGGTTTCCTATGCTTAGCAACTTTGCTCTTATTAACTCATCTCAAGAGAAAGAAGAAAAACTTTGCTCAGTGTCATTATTATTATTAATTAATAAGATTTGGTCAATGTCATTAATTCTAGATAGTTATAATCTGTTAACAATCAAATACTTATTTAAATTTTTAAAATTGAAGGGTAGCTTAATTATACTTATTTAAGGATGTTTTAGAGTTTTTTCCAATCAAGCCATGAAACACATGAGAAGTCTAAAAGGACTTTCATTTGGCATGATTAGACAGAAATTTTAAATCTTTGTGATAAAATTAATTAATTAATTTCTCATAGTATTTGTAGTGAATGGATATTAAAATTAAGAGGAAAAATCATTTACAATTACACCTTATGGCCAAAAAGTTGATTTTATTTGGATTTGTCAAGTACACGTATATATGGACAAACCCCATCAGATCAAGCCTTGGATTTTGTATTAATTATTTTTAGAAAACAAATCTCTCTCTAATTTCTTCTTTTCTTTTCTTTTTTTAATCTCTCTAGTATATATGTGTTGTTACTTGTTAGCCAACTCTATTTGACTATTAAGATGCACTAAAAAAAGGGAGAATCACAATTATTTGTGAATTTATTTAAATTAAAATTAGCATATAATTAAGTGACATTGCATATCTGGTCATTACTTCCCACTCACTCATTTCCTATTTTAAAATTGAAGCATTTTTTTTGTTGTTTATTTTTAATATGAAAAGTATAAATGAATGGTGTAATTGTATATTACCATTCTTCAATGATTGCCAATTTGGGACTCTTTTTATAAATATGAGAGCCCCGAATCTTACAGGGTCCCCTACCCTTAAAACTAGGACCATATTTTCCAATCTTTTGCTCTAAATTAATCTTTGGGTTTGATGACACTAATCATCTCTCCACCTTCTTGATTTGAATACCAACTTTAGCTAGAATATGAATAATTGTTTGTTAATGGTTTCTTATAAAACAAGGTTGTCAACTTCACATTAATCCCAGTCTCTTCCTCTCTTTTTTGAACTAAAAAGAGCCCCATTTTCATAAGGCATGAAACACATCCACAGAAAGGTGAAGATTTTTTTAAAAAACTATTATTATTATTATTATTATAGTCTTAGAAGACAAATAATTAATTCTATAATATGAAATCTAAAGATTAATTAAAAAAAGAACAAAATATATTTATCATTGACATTTGAACACTTCTCTTTAAGAAAATTCATGCATCAAAGCAGACAGAAAAGAAAACCCAAAAACAATAATTGTAGAACAACAATATGACTTTATTAGTTTTGCAGTGCTCAACATACCTAACTCAAATGATAGATAGAGAGAGTATCACAATATGGAATCCATTGATACTAAGTGGATTCTCACTCTCTCTCTCTCTCTCTCTCTCTCTCTCTCTCTCTATTTCAAATTTATAAAATACATGCACTAAAGTGTTTCTCTTTGTCCTAATTATCCCAAAACAAACAAAATTAAGGCATGTTAATCTTGCTACAAATTAGGCTTTTTAAGTTAAGGTTGCTTTCTTTTTTTCTTGAAATAAATAAAAAAGAAAAAGATTTCATTATTTTTTTTTTCTTTTGAAGATCTATCAATGGTTAAGAAAAAGAAATAGGATTTGATCAAATGGCCCACCACTTTCACCCACTATATAGGCCCTACAATCTTTTGTGATGCAATTAGTCCACAAAAAGATAGCCACATATGCGTTGGAGTGTGACTGGCTTATGTGCAAATAGTGTGTTAGTGAATTTAATATATAATTAATATGGTTAATTATCTCTTATCAGTTCCTTAGTTAAGACTGTGACATAAACTAATCAAGTATTTAAGCAACTACTCCACCAGCTCTGGAATCATCACTTTTTAATTACTACCACATCCAAGCTTTGTGTCATGATATCAGGAAACCTAATCTTCTCTCCATACGATTCTAGATCAAATATGAATATAGTTGACTTGACATGTGCATTAAGCACAAAAAAGAAAAGAAAAAAGGGAAAAAAGGAAGAAATCTTACCCTAATCATCCTATGCCATGGATATCAATGATCACAACATCATAGCTCTGCAATTCAAACTTACAGCTATACACAGCTTAATCTTTGTCTCTGTAGATGATGATCCTCTGGTTTAGTTAATAATAATTGTAAAACCTGCTTAGTTTGCCAAAACTCTGAATGGAATTCGTTTACATGTTTGGTTGCTGCATGTCTCTCCTCATAATCCACAAAGTTGCTTAGCTAGGTCACAACCCACAAGGGGATCATTTGATTAGCCCAACTAACCCCCCCATTACAGTATATTATTCAGTTAGTTAGTGAAATGTTTAATTATTGATTACAATAGCTTTTGCTTTACCTCCTCATTTTTGTTCAATAAGGCAAAAAATAAATAGTAAGAACTTTTGAATTATCTTCAGACTAAGGTAATATAAAAAGAAAATTGGCATAAATAATTTTTTGGTTATCAGTATATAAAAACTGAGATATTAAAATAATATATTATATAAATTCAGAACTAGAAATTTTCTTAAACTGAACTTGACTTGTGTCATTGTTGCATTTGATGATTTATAGAAATTTATCTTGATAGCTCCTTCCTGCTGGGACCAAGCATCAATTGCTCAGCGACATAATAATTAGACTGTACTATTTCTGCTCCAAGTACATTAGCTTTATCTGCTGTTCTGTTTCTGTACACAAGCTGAGATACATGACATTACAAGATTGTAACCTTCCTGTATTTGCCCTTGCTCACTCCTGTCTAGAACCTACATTGGTTTGTTAAGGGAGAAGTTTAGAAACTGAAAGCGACATACTTCTTAACTTTTTGTTCCTCTTCCAGATTCATCTGAGAGTGGGCAGCAAAACAAAGCAAAGAGTACAGACATTCATTATAAATTAAGAACTTAAAAATGTTTCATCTAGCAGAATACATAGTTAAATCCCTCTCTGACCCAAGAAAATGAAGTGAGTCAAAGCAAAATATGGAATTTACAATGTGACATAACTTTGTGTTATGTTAAAATCATCTGTTCCGTTTTGGAGTCAACTATGCGATCAGCAGTCTATCCGTCGATCTTGAGGCCATCCAAACTCCTCTAAGAATGCCAATATGACTCCATTAGACCAACCAAAACCAGTCTGCAGTTGCAGCAAAACCAAAACATCAATAAGTTAGTAGGAAAAAGTTAGTAAACCCCTTCTTGTCGGACAGGAAAATATTAGCAGCAAAAGCATCACATGAGACCACACATGTTACTTCAACAGTTATGCTTAAGCTTTTGTGTATACCTGAGGTACATATTCCCCACCACCTCCGGATTCTCCACACTTCTCTACATTGTATTTTTCGTGCATTGCGCCTGTTTTCTTGTATCCGACATAATTGGTTCTGACCCATCTTACAGCTATATCTTCAGCTAATGATTTTGCTTCTTGTGATCCAGATTTTGCCAGACCTTCAACTATCATATGTTGGAGTGGAGCCCAACCATTTGGAAAGTCCCTGTTGATACAAGTTCCAACCATAAAAGTAATAATATTTTCGTATAAAATTTCACATTAAGGACGGAATAAACAGTCACCATTGTTGTCCTGAATTTGTTAGAGAAGTGGCAATTCCAGCAGCACACACCAGGCCTGAACTTTGAAGGCTTCTCATGACATTATCCACCAGAGCAGTGTCTTTGCATATGCACAAGTTAAAAGCATTATCAGTATGCATCCCATTACGAATGAAAAGTTTGCAACTTATTTCAAATTGAGACTGTAATGCTACTGGATGGGATTGCTCTGAGGAATGTTTTTTTGTGTCCGCATAATGCAACTTCTGTTAGCATTGAAAATTCTAGACTGACACATCTGCTTCAGCAAGAAAACATGCAAGCAGCTTATCATATAAAAATCAGCTCAACATTTAATTGGTCTTTAAGTTTGCACTTTGATTTACTAAACTTCCACAGTTCCACCGCAATCTCAAGGCAAGACTTCTATGCTTGAATGGCTTATCCCTCTGTTATGCTTATTTATGCAATGTCTCAAAGTGGATATTCAAAGTCATTTACCTGAATTGAAAAGCTCAATCCACAGAGGAGAAAAGTTTGAAGCAAACACATTCTGATTCTGGTTACAAGCTCTCCATGTCTCAGATTCCTGAAGATAATAAATTAAATAAATCAGTTGAAAAAGAAAAGCAGAAGAAGATACGACTATCAGATATGTAATTAGCAATGTTGCAAGAATAAAATCACCTGGCATGTGTCGTTAGCAAGCCAATAATCGAGCCATTGTCCCATCTTATCATTCCAGAAAATAGAGTTGATTGCCCTCTTTCTTGCTTGAGAAGCTTTCAGAAAACTGTCCGCAATACTTTCCTCTCCTGTTTCTCTTGCCAATAAGACAATGTCTAGTTCCATCTGGATGAAAGACACTATTCAACTTGTCACATCAAGTGCAGAAATTATTAATTTCAAGGCTTCTTAATTTAGTATCCTGAGTCATACCTTGAGTATAAATACATTTAAATCAACGGGTAAAATTGATGTTGTAGCCAGTGTTGTGAACTCCGAAGAATTCCTACAACAGTAAAACAAATAATTGAAACTTCAGTTTCTCAATTTCTCAGTATCCCAATCTTAAATTCTACTTGGGCCTGTGGAGAACTCTTGTGACAACACAACCAAAACTTGCATAGACCAAGTCTTTAGACTAACCTTATAATAGATTGCTTAGGTTATAGCTTTAACTGTTTTCATTTGGCAATTGCAATATGAATAATCAAGTCTTCTTTGCCTTTGTTGTTGAAATTTCACTTCATAATATTGATATTTTCTTCTTCTTCTTTTGACAGAAATACTAGCTATTATGCAAAATCTGAACTGCAATTATTAGAGGCATTTGAATCACAAGATTGACAGTTTCAAGACCTGCCCTATATGGAGAAGCATTCAGGGTTTCAAAATAGTCAAAACTTAGGTTCAAACCAATTAAGTGGCACATTTCCACTAGGTTGGTAGGTGATAAAATGTTCTTAATTTATAGACATGTTTGATTGGTGTATTTTAGAGACTGAATAATGCTGAAGTAATATACCCTATATGGAAAAGCTAATGCTCAAGTAATATTACCTCATCCATCTTGTACTGAAATCCCAACCAGATTCAGCAGAAGAAGCCAGTTCTCGGTAAAATTGTTGTTTCTGAGAGGAATTCAAGAACTTTGAAGCAGATCGCTTGTCCTAAAAGAGAAAATAATTTAACAAATTATATCTCAAAAATTATATGGGGTGGGAAAACATGGTAAAGTAACTAAACTGGAAGGAAGAACACACTAGGATAGAAGATTCAGGCCTGGGTTTGTTCCACATTGCATAATACCGGCTTAAGTTGTGATCATTGCCTCGAGCATCCTTGATGGTGACTATATGTATCTCTATGGCAAAAAAATGCATCAGTACAAAAGTTAAAGCAAACAGAAAATGAAGCAAAGAAGGAAAACAAAAGGCGACGTCATGTGCTATACCAGAATTCCAAAATTGATGTTCCTTGAGCAATGCAGGCAGTGCCTTTTTAGCCAATTCCAAATCACCAGTCCTCTTATGTATCTCAGAAACCATCGCGCTGAGGAGAGGAGGCTGGCTGCAAAAAGTATCCCGAGTTTACATTGCATATTAAAAATTATAAATCTACATGGATGAACTCTACTTATTGGTTGCTTATAGGATTGAAATTAGACCAATAGAAAACTAGGAGAACTGGTAATGAGATATGGTACTTTGCATATGTGGAACGAGTATTAACTTTTTTCGCTCGGTGATGCTGTTTTGGTAAAGTGATTGATAAAGTTATGGACACTGCAAATAGAATTATCCCAAAAGTCTCTGCAACGGAGTAATCTCACACATTTCAAAAGCATTATCTCCAATTAACAGGAAGCGTTCTGTAATGTTTTGCAAGAGCCTAGGGCGTGTCATTGGCCAAGACTTTCGCATGCTAAAAATATTTGAACTACACGTCAGAATGGAGCTATTTTACACTATATGTACCATCATATAGCTGCAACTTAAATATGACTCTACGATCTGAAGCATGCAAACAGTTAATAAATTGGATGGCAGAGAGAAACAAATACAAGCATAAAAGTTTTCTTTACCAATGAAAGAGTAAATAAAGAGCAAAATTTCAGAGAGTAGAAGAGAAAGTACCTCCTATTGGTGTAATAGGTCCTTGCTCCATTGAGGACATAGCCATATTTATTTACAAGAGAAATTAGATTGTTGACAATTGCGTTTGCTGTCTCATACATTTTACTTGCCAGCAAACCCCTGCAAGACCCAATTCAAGATTAAATATAAACAAACAATCAATCAGACGCAAGCAAATTAATATAAAGAAATAAAAACTAACCTGATAACCCAATAGGAATCCCAATAATAAACTTCTCTAAAACGTGACCCTGGAATGATCAGCGGAGCGGCCGGCAAGGGAATCAAAGTATGCAATTCAGGGTGTTTTTTGACTTCATCAGAGACTTTTCTACTCAAATTCTTCCATAAAGAATGAACCTCTAGCGCCCATATCCTCGCCTCCTGATTCTCCACCTTAGGCAAGAACCCGTCAGGCTCAGGCACAAAATCTGGCGGATCATAATTCAAAATATCGTTACTTGGAGCATCAAAGTAAGTTGCTATGAACTCCTCCAGGTCCTTCATCAAAACAGAACCATTTTCACTCCTTGGAAGCTCATTAAAGGCTTTCTCAGCAGTTGAAAGATTAAATTTTAACGAGAAATCAACATAGAGTTTAGGGTCAAAGTCTTTCCTATAACCAAAAGTAGTGAATGCAGTTTCTTGGACACGTTCAAGAAATGTGATCGTGGATGTAGTAGGCACCACAGGACCTATGTTTTTGCATGGAGACAAAGATTTTGATGAGGTCATGATTATCAATAAGCAATAAAGCAACAGAGAAACATAATTAAGATTCTGAAACTGAGAGTTTGCCATTCTTCAGATGGAATGATACTGAAAGTTTGGTTGGAGCCATTGTCTTAATATATACAAGAAAATCTCAAGAAGAAGCCGGCAATTGGGACTTTTCTTTTCTGGCTTTTTGTTGAATGAATTTTTGGTTTTGGGTTGTGATTGGCATAAGTTTTTGTTTTTCTTCAGTTCCTATGGTCAGTAGAACTAAACCCAAGTGATGGAATAGGAATCAATAGATCTTTTAAATTGAAAAATCGAGATTAAGGTTAATTTAAATACAGTAAACTGGGCGGACAAAACAAATAATTAAATATTATTATTGGCATTGTTATTTATGAGATTGGAATTCAAAAGGGGGATTAGTGATAAACACAGTGTTTAATTATATAATCCGAGCGTCACAGGATTCTGATGCTTTGCATCTTTATGCATTCGGCATATTACAGCTGTCTTTGTACTAGTGTTTTACTTTGATGTCAAAAAGCACATGAACAGTAACGGATTTCATTTTTCTTTTTTCAATTTCAATTTTATTCTTTTTTAATCTTGTCTCTCTTCTTTTTTTCTTTTTCTTGATCAAATTGAGGAGGATTTGGGCTACAAAATTTTCGTGAGAGGTTCAAAAAACGGAGAAAATCTCATAGATTATAGTTCAAACGCAATTTCCTTAAATTACTTCTATGAGAAAAATAACAATAGTAATAACTAAAATAAGAACTAAAAGAAAGAAGAAAAGAAATTGTCTTTTTGTTGAATTTGGTCAAGCTTTCTATGGTAAGAAATACCATTCTATATATATTCTAGAAGAAAAAGAGGCAATTGCAAACTAAAATCGGTAGATGCTCATTACCAAAAGAAAGACTTGTGAGAAGACAAAATCGGAAAAAGATTGAATCATGGGTTTATGCCAACAATTAATATATATTTTGACTAACACCTTAATAAAAGTTCATTTTTTTATCATAAAGTTCTAGAATCACAGATACAAATATGAGACAGGAAGCTCCTCAGAGTTAGATTCAGCTCTCACCATATATATATATATATATATATATATATATACTTTCAGAAATTGGAACGACATTTCTCATCTCTATTCATCACTGGAGCTATTTGGTAAAAAAGTTTATCTTTAGATTACCACACACACAACACACAAAAATAAAAACAAAAACAGGAAAAAGGGAAGAACCCTAATTTTCCAGCGTTAAGACAGTTCTTGAACTTCACTAACTCTAATTTCTTCAGTTTATATACTGCCAGTAGCCAGTGAAAAGAAAGCCCAGCCCAGTAGCTATTCTAAGTCAGTCAGCCATGAGCTCGAAAGCAGAGACAAATGAGTTTTCACATTTTAGAAACTTTTATTTTATTTAGCCTCTATAATACCTCAAATTTTTAATGGCTGCTACCTCAAAAATCCTTATAACTTGTATCGCTGCATTCGCTAATAACTTATTTCACTAATTTAAGAAATTTAAGTACCACTATTAAGAAAATAAAAAACTTGGCAAAGCCTATTTTTAGATCTTTTTATGCTACCGTAAAGCAGGTTAGCAACAACAAAAGTACAAACTAGAAAAGAATAAAGTGCGTATGCAATAATATAAATAAAAATATAAAGACTTTGATGCAACAGAAATTAAATTTACTTAATTATTTTCATGAGTTTAATGAAAAAATAAATTAAGTTTTGAGGGGCTTAAACATCTTCCCATGCGATATTCAGGCAATAAAAGGAAGAAGGGTAAAAGACTTATTAAATCAATAGGCTGTGATCTCTATCTCCCAAACTTGAGAATGACTTCCTCCGGGAAATCAGCACAGCGTTCCCTTACCCAGCAACATGCCTTTTTTTGGCACCCATCAATACTTGGGACATTACATTTCTAAACCCAATGCCAAAGCTCCACTACAGGGGTTGCCAATGTCAAGTTATTTTAACTTTCTGCAAAGAAACATAACTGTACTTGCTTCCCTGCAAGAGGACATAATTGTAGCCCCTATTTCTCAAAATGTATGCACCGTAAACTAATCTAAAGCAAGATCATGTTCATGAGTTGCCGTAAAAGTTCTAGGTGATAATTGTGTAACACAGCTCATGACTAAAAACACTGGAAAAGAAACTCAAGCAAGCAAAGTTTTGGGCATCATCACCAGCACAAACTTTAAAGAGACATTCATGTTATTACTTGCAAAGTCGATGATAATTTATATTTATTTATATCAGAGCTAGTTCGAACAGTCATAAATATCACCTAAAGTTGGAGCATCCAAAACTTTAAGTTGCCCATAACCTTCAGGTGTAACTAGTTTTATGGAAAAAATGGTAATAAGTATATAAAATTATATAAAAGACACCGGGAGGGAAAAAAAAAAAAAAAATTATCATCGCACAAGGTCAAAATACCACGTTTTGACACTTGTCTTTTTCATGAGATGGAGATAGTCTAAATCCGTCTCAGGTAAAGGTAACTGTGATTCCAGTATCCTAATATTTTAAAGGGACTAAGATGTTGAAGAATGCTGCATGCAGACAGTAGTAACCGGACATGTACAAGCCTACAAGACCAAGTAATTCATTTGTCTTTTAGGTAATAAATCCTGGAAACATACTACTGAATTGGGTAAATACAGGAGACAATTACCCTGAAAACCTGGATGTTAAACCAGGGAAGCTGATGACAAAAAACCAGCTCCCTGGTTGACTGCAAAAAGCTTACTAGAGTCAGTAACTCAAGTCATTGACACTTCCACCAATTTCAACATAAAACCGAAAATAACCTCTAGTAACTGATACCAAAGATTCCCAATAGAAAAAGAGTGAGTCTTTATAAAGAGAGAAACAAGCGCAAAAGAGGCTGTAACAGAAAACGGAAATAAACACCTGAGAAAAGTGTCAACAACATGGAACTATCGACGTCCAAGAGAAAGAAAGCTTCTCCTTCTCCAAAAAGGCAAACCAGAGTTCAACAAAATAGTAAGGGTTTGAAGGGGACTAGAGCAAGGCTGTACATAATAAGACGCTGCATCACTATGCTGATTTGCTGGAAGGAGCACAGAGATGATTGATGGTGGTAAGCAGAACAATTGTAGAATTTGGCATCCTGCTCAATAAATAGTATATGTATGTAGCACTTCTGTGAAGTTATACTAGAAACCAAGTGTGTATATAATGAGCAGGGAATATAGAGAGGGAGTGAGGGAAATGTGGTGCAAAGCAATGAGATTGTAAATGGAAGCAAAAGCAACACTCCAAGAAGAAAAAGATATTAGCATCATCAATCTACTTTTTTTTTTTTTTACTTTTCCTTATAAAATTAATAATATTTCCTGAATTTTATCTCTCTGGGCATTTCTATTAGAATGCTATATCAGCATAACACAGATCACCCCCACATAATCTGGTTATTAGTTTTCAAAAACAAACGAAAACAATCTGAAATAGGAAGAGGAATGAGAGGTGGATTCAACGAATACAGAACAAAAGGGCTCGAGTGAGGAACTGAGAACACAAAAGTAGTAGCCTGATTGCCTATGTTGACATAAAAATCTCTATAAAAACCCTGCTCCTATCCAGAATGTATTCAAGCCTGAAGCATGCTTTTTCTTAGGCACAATTACTCCACTGGTGCCATAATCTAGCCACCTGATTCAGACAATATGTTGACCATGGTTTAGATCAGTTGTACAAAAGAAAACTTCTCCATAAATTTCATCAAACATATTCTGAATGTGTTCAAACAGACCCTCAGTGACAATTCCTGGATTTGGAGCTCAGAGCAGAACTACCTACCATAATCAAATACTGAAGACTGACATAAGCCAATAAAAAATTTATTCAATAAAAGACTCCCTTTAGATTTTCCAAAACCTCTTTACACCATCGTTGCAGAAACTGAACTGAACTCTACCAAACTAATAATAATGACTGAAGAGTAACATTTATCGCATCATCTTGCGACAAAGAACAAGCAGAGCCACAATTAATTCAAGATCGTTTCTATTAATCTATATTCTATTAGACAAATAATTGTATAAGCATTTGAGCACCCAACATTGTACTACTCCCTCATGTTCTTTGCCACTGCTGTTGCAGTTCGTCCATGAAAAACTACACACGAGCACTCGTGCGCACACAATTTATTGTGATGATACTTCATGTGACTGATGATAAATGAATTCTGTGCACATTCATTTCAAACATCATCCAATTACATCAGAAACATAATTCTATAACACCTGGAATCATCAAAATTCAGCTGCAATTTCCAATTTTGTTCCATTTCCCTATAATGAAAACCTAGAAATATAAGAAGCATTTAATTTTATTTTATATTTAAACACAAAGCATGAAAACAGATCATCACAAAAGGAAGCTTTATTAAGCAATAAGCAACCACATCATAAGAGAGTACAATCATCATCATCATCAACACAATAATCACAATATAAAAGATTTTTATATATGTAAAAACCCTAAAAATCCAAACACAGATATTGAAAATTTAGGGTTTGAGGCGATATAGTGCTAAAAATAAAGAGGAAATAATCAAACAGGGAGATCTGAAATGTCGTCACTCCGATGAGGGTTTGAAGAGAGAGCGAGAGGTCGATCTTTAGCTTCTTCTTCATTATCATCATCATCAGGATCATTAGTAGCAATATTGACGCAAGAGAAACGTTCAAGGGAGGAAAAGAAGGCGGAGATCACAGTGGCGCTGACCCAATTTGCGACGTTGTTTAAGTTTTCCATTGATACGATGCTGTTGTTGGTCGTTGTATTGTCGTTGTTTTCCATTGTTATTTTGGTGTCCAATACTGAAACCAATTGATTGCAAAACCAAATTAAAAAGCAAAATCAAATTTTGTTGTTTTGGAATTGATTTTGTGAATTTTCTAAACCCTAAATTTTTTTTTTAACAAAAGAATAGGAAATAGGGATCTGACAAATACAGAACCAATATGGGCGCGGGATTTGGATGAAATGAATGCGGGGGTGGGGGCCATGACTCGATTACACAATATAATATACATACGTAGTTACGGTAAATTGAAGTTAAAGATACTTCATTCTTTTATTAATATCATTATTACTACTATTGTTATTAAACTTATCTTTAATTATGTTTAAAGATAAGTTTAATAAATTTAAACTTATCGCATAAATTTAATTTGATGTTGTTTAATCTCTTAGGCTACTTTAGCTTAAATTACCCTATTCGAGAAAGATTGCAACTCACGCTCCATAAACAGAGAGTGACCAAGTAAAAAAGCGTAATAAATGAAATTCCTTGGCTAATGTTTATCATGAAAATATCTAAATTAAATAGCTTTTAAGAGTCACTTAATATTTTTTTTATTTGATTTTAGAAAAGAAATATTACATTATCATTTTTTAAGGGAGAGTCAACGTATTCTTTTTAGAACTAGTCCCGAGTGGAAAAGAATTAAATAAAATCATGCTATAAATTCAGAAGTTAAATTGTAACTTTATTCCAATAAACAATGTCAAACTAGCTAATCAGTTGAGTAGACAGTCAGCGAAGGAATCTTAACCTTATCGGAACAAATAGAATTTAGTCGAATGAATTAATCTTAAGATGATACAATGAAGGAAAATAGGTTGGTGTAAGCTTAGGGAAGAATTTCCCTACCAAAGATTAAGAAAATTAAGGGTTTAATAATACGAAAAATGAATTCATATCTTTTTCATGAAAGTCTAGTAATATAAAGAGAAATTTAATGTTATATTTGAATGAATAGTTTTCAACTAAAGAGGCTGAAATACAATATTGATATTTAAATTAGATACCCAATGTCAACAAATTCTTAAAAGATATTGAAGATGGTTATATTCAATTTATAATCATTTAAGATATGATGCAACCAACTTTCTAAATTTAAAGAGTCAGAAACAACTATATAATCATAAGTTTTTTTTTAAAGAAAAAAAGAAAATACACTTGCCCATCGCTCCTAATAGAGGCTCCATCTTCTAGCAGAAGTCCAAAAAAAAAAAAAAAAAAAAAACCAAGCGAAAGTAGTCCTAGTTTTGCTGGGACAAACTCAAAATTGCTCGTACCGAAAGCCGTTGAGCCATCGTATTCTGTAATCTGTGGTAGCAATGAAAGTATTACTGTTTGTTTCACTCCAACTGCAGCAGGACTAGATTTAATCCAAGGAAATATATGATTAAGAAGACTGGAGTATCTTCTTGTAATCCTGGAATGTCCCGTGGAAAGGTGTCGCCCTCCCTTCTGATACCACCCATAATTCCTCTACACTCCCAGATATCAAATGCTCATCGTGACTAACCTGCAAATTAACGATGCCAAAAATTGCTCCTCTCAACAAATTCTTTTCATATTCTGAATCACATTAATAATCAATTTTCAAAAGAGAAGAGGTGCCATACCATGAGAATCCCTCCCTGGAACAAGACGAGGCCTTGGATTAGTGCTTCGACTGCATCCAAATCCTACATTTAGCATAAACCCACATGTCAGAGAGCAGTTGAATTTTCTTCTTTTTTTTTTTTTTTTCCCTCCAAAATGTTGATGCACAAAACGGAAAAAAGAAAAGTTAATTCCGGAGGCTACAGTGCGTACCAAAAATAGAACATTGAAAAACATTGAAAAACATCCAGTTATAATGCAGGGCCATGCCAAACAATCAACCATTTGCATATAATATAATATGTTAAGAGGCACATGTGTCACGACTCCACAAAATCCAGGATTTTCTCCCAAATACAAGAATATATTATTGGGCAAAGACAATGCTAATCATTTTCTCCATCCAAAACGAATCATTTCAACAAAATAAAATGAATAATGAATAAAGTTCAGAACTGAATCGGCAGTCTTTCTCCTGCAAAAGCTCATTGAATAGGTTTTCCAACATCCTCAGCAATGCTTCATATATATAAGAAATGTAAAACAATGTAAAGTATAATGACTTACAAGATGATTGGATGGCTCATCAAGCAATATTATATGTGGTTTCTTGAAGGTTATCTTTGCAAACGCCACCCTGCTTTTCTGACCACCTAATGTATTAAGCAATGACGGCCATATATAAATTAGAATATCTGAGAAAAGCTTTATGTGGGAATATGTAGAAGTCATGATTGATAGTGACTTTATGATTAGCACACATAAAGAGCATCTCTTTGCCTATTTGCCATGGCGAGCCTTTAACTCAAGTCACACCCCAAAAATAAGCAAACATTCCTGAATTCAAATAGAACCGCAGCTTGAGAGATAACTTTGGATTGTCGATCTACAGTATAGCAAATGCAGAAAATCAGAAAAGAGAAGTACCAGATAATGTGTACATTGGTTGAAGTGCCAGATTTCCAGTTACACCAAAAGAACCTAAGTGAGCTCGAAGCTTTTGCTCAGGCACTCCCTACACAAAGTAATAATTGAATATTAATTAACAATGATAAATATCTAAAATAAATGGTGTTATTAAATTGTTATAGAAAAATGAATAGTTTTACCCCCTATACTTTTCATATTTACATGTTTCCCTTTCTATAATTTTCAGAAATGCTATCACTTTTCAGCTGTTTCGTTTCTATGCTACATAGCTATCCACTATTCTCATAATATCTCAAAGAGTAATTCACTCTCTTTCCTAATCCTCACTAAACTAAGAATTGAAATTAATTTAAGGAAACAAATGTCCACAGAAAAATTAGAATAAATAATGTGATTGATCAAAGTAAGCACTCACTGGGAAACAACGCATCATATATAAAAGGGGGTTGGAAGACAAGTCAAGGCCATCAACATGGTGCTGACTAAACACAGCAATGCGAACCTGCAAACAAGACAGTACAAGTTCCCATCACATTCAATACAGAAGCAAACTAAAAGTTTGATAAAGCTATATTAACTTTCAAAACACAAACTTAATTTCAAAAATTTCCGATGTAACAAAACAAAGTCTTTGTAATTTCAGCTTTTACTTCCCCCTTGGAGAGAGACAAGTTTTACAATTAAGACATGAGCTATAAGATCAAATTCTTCTAGATGTATGATTGAGGTATTAGTAAATGATCGAAGAGCATTACCCAATAAAAAAGTCATAAGAAAAGAAGCAACACACCTTTGCTGAACGAAAGACAGTGCCAGAGGTTGGTTGCAGTTCTCCTGCTATTAGTTTAAGTATTGTTGATTTACCAATGCCATTTGGCCCAACCACTGCATAATGAGGAAAATTCAACTTATCAGGGATTCTCTAATATGATGAGCATATGTCAGTACTTCAATTGCTGTAATTATTAAGAAATTGTAGACATTATTATGAACGAACATAAGCCCATTACAGCAAAACAAACATGAATAATGTACAGGTAAAAACTGAAATTTCCATAAAGGCAGGCATGCTTACTTGCAATTCGGCTGTCCAGATCTATACCAAAATTCAAGTTCTTAAATAACATCGGGCCCCCAGGATAACCAAATGATGCATCACTGCATTCAATGAAAGTTAACAACATTAAGCAATCTTTTGATCCTAGTAAAACACAATACTGGCACATAAAATAAATTCCATCAGCTGCAAATCACACCTAAAACTTATTATTGGGGGACCTGGTCTATCATCTGGGGTTGGAAACTCAAATTTATAGCTGCGCACCAAAAAAAGAAAAGAGAAAGAAAAGGTCAAAATGACTTTCAACTGAATAAGATAAGTGGAGGAATTACAAACAAACTCATCTAAAATGAGTCAACAAGAGTCATAGAGGAAACCAATGCATACTCTGGGTCATTAATAATTTCATCCACATGTCCCAATCGATCCAGTGCCTGAGATGTCAAGAGAAATAATGAGCATAGGCCTACCAAGTAAAAGAAGGAGAGAAAGTTTTGAAATCTTCATTTTAACATCCCCCCTGATAATAGATAACAAGTACCTTGATTCTCGATTGGACAAGAGACGCCCTCTTTGCATTATAACGAAATTTATCGATAAAGGACTGCATGAAGAAGAATGTGATTTGCACGTGAAACACGAGATTATATACATTAATGTAATTACACATTGAATGCCAATTTACTCTGGTGACTATGCATAGTAAAGTCAAAAGAAAGCACTATCAGTAAATATGGGAAAGAAGGAAGACTGAAGGTTAAGTAGGTAACTGTAAAATAGTAAACAATCAACTAGTTGCATATTATGAGATCATGAGTCTGCGACTTTCAAATGAATCAAATCACTATATTGTAAGAACCTGATAATTGAAAGGATGACGAAATCTAATACAAAAAGACAGGAGTTGTTGTATGGACTAAGAAACACAAGCTGCCTACAGGATTCATAACCAAAATGGAAAAGAGAAAGAACACTGTATAAAGCTTCAAATTAGTTCAACTAATGCAAAAAGGAGGTCATGAAAATAAAAATTTGATCGCATGTGTTACAACAGCAATTGTTGCCAAACTTCATCCTTACTTCCTCAATAATGTGAAAAGAGACATACAAAGAAGAGAAGATGGACACCATCAAAACAACAAATGACATATTGCAGCATCATTGCATTTAGCATGTGCAACTTAAAGACCTGCATATGCGCTCTTGCTTTCTCATTTGCCTCCAATGCCTTCTGTTGGTTCTTAACTTGCTCCTCCCGAGTCCTCTCAAAGGTATCATAATCACCCTTGTAAGCATTCAACTTTTGCCCATGTAAGTGGAGAATATCTGTGACCACCTGAGAGACAAAACCAAGTTTTTCAGAAAGGAAAAATGAAGACCTAATTTCATGATGATGGTTTTGATTTTCCATAAGCAGCATGTGAATATTACCGTGTTCAAGAATTCTCTAGCATGAGAAACAACTATAAATGTTTTTGGCCATTTCACCAGGTATGATTCCAGCCATAGGACAGCATGAAGATCAAGATGGTTCTGCAGACAAGATTAAAAAACTATAAACATGTCACACTAAACAAAATACATTACCTGAACAGAACAAAATATATTTCGCCATACTACGAACCGTAGGTTCATCAAGCAGCAACATATCAGGCTCTATAAACAGTGCACGAGCTAGAGCTATTCTCATTCGCCATCCTCCAGAAAAAGTTTTAGTGGCCTTCTTCTGCATTTCTGGAGTGAAGCTGAGGCCCTGGATGCATTCAGGGAATGATAAGGATAAAAATCGAAGAGGTAAGTCGTTTTCATGGTAATATAAAACTGCTCCAGTCCATAATAAAATCAAATGCAGAATTGAACTCCATTAGCTACTTTATGCCTAGTAATCATCTATAAGTTCACTTATAGCTGCTTCAAAGTTCCAGACACAATCCTTGTTTTTTTTCTAATTTTCATTGTTACCTATCTAAAGCCTTTCTCAGCTCTCTTCGTGGTATTTTTACTATTTTCTACAAAGATTTTTCCAAAATTTAAGTTCTAGGTCTGAAGAAAAGCTTGACAGAGGTCTTGCATCTAGTTCATGGATGAACATGTTCCGGCAAGCTGAGGTTTGGTCACTTGATACTACGTCATCGGACCACCTTCCTCTCTATTTGGATTTAAAAAGGAAGATTTTTGTTCCCAAATCTATGAGGTTCAGATTTGAAAATGTTTGGCTGCATGAAAGGGATTGCAGGGAAGTGGTGAGTCGGAGTTGGGAGCAGCATGAAGGTCATAATGTGCTGGGTAAAATCAGTAGGTCTGGATTGGTGTTGGCGAAATGGGGCAGAGCCATTACTCAGAACTTTCGAAGGAACCTTGAGAGATGTAGAAATAGTATGAAGCATCTCAGAAATCGTCGAGATGCTAGAGAGGTGGAGGAATTTAGCATAGCCCAAAAGGTGTATTAGGAGGTTTTCGATAGAGAGCTAAACATATTGGTTAAAGGATGGAGATGCAAATACGAGGTACTTTCACAATTTTGCAGCATCCAGGCGAATAAAGAATAAAGTCACTAGATTAAAAGATGATTCAGGTACATGGGTTTTCCATAATGAGGAGTTACAGAATATTATGGCAGGGTATTTTCAAACATTGTTTACACCAAGTGGCAGTAGGGAGGGCTATGTTTTCGAGTGTGTTAATGCATCTGTATCTGAAAGTCAGAATTTGGATTTGCTTAGCACTATTTCAGCTGAAGAAGGGAAGCAATATTTAGCATGCATCCGGAAAAGTCCCCAGGTCCGGATGGTATAATCCTGTTTTTTTCCAAAGTTTTTGGTCTATTGTAGGCAGAGATTTGGTTCACTTGTATCAAGAATTCTTTCAGACTGGTCAACTTCCAGAGGAGCTGAATAAAACCTTGATTGTCCTCATCCCAAAGAAAAAGAATCTGGAATACATGGCTGATCTTAGGCCGATATCACTCTGCAACGTCTTGTATAAAATTTTATCTAAGGTGCTCTCAAATCGGTTGAAATGTGTTCTTCCCCATTTGATTGCTGAAAATCAGAGTGCTTTTGTAAAGGCACAGTTGATAACGGATAACATTCTCATTGCATTTGAAATAAACCACTTCCTAAAGAGGAAGAGACAAGGAAAAATGCGTACTGCAGCCTTGAAGTTAGATATGTCAAAGGCTTATGACGATATTGAATGGCATTTCCTGCGTAGAATGATGCTACAGTGGGGATTTAGTGAAGTTTGGGTTGATCAAGTTATGGAATGTGTGGAATCGGTTGAGTATAGTGTGCTACACAAGGGCAAGAGGTTGGGACCATTATTCCTCAGCGCGGGCTCCGGCAAGGGGACCCGTTGTCCCTGTATTTGTTCATATTATGTGCCGAGGGGCTGAGTGCAATATTGCGACGAAAAGAAGAAGTAGGGCTCTCCATGGTGTAAAATAGCTAGGGGGCTCCATCGATTAACCACTTATTTTTCGCCGATGATTGTTACTTGTTTTTTAAAGCATCAGAAAATGAAGGGCAAGAGATAAAGTCGCTGCTGCATAAGTATGAGATGGCGTCAGGCCAAAAGATTAATCTAAACAAGTCTTCAGTGTTGTTCAATGCAAATGTTAAGGAAGAAACTAGAACACAACTCTGTCAAATTTTGGGGGTGCATACTGTTTTGGACCCAAGAAACTACTTGGGCATGCCTTCGCTAATTGGACAAAATAAGAGGGCGGTCTTTAAGTTCGTAAAGGATAAAGTTTGGCAGAGATTACAAGGCTGGCGACGTAAATTGTTGTCACGAGCAGGCAAGGAGGTCTTGTTAAAGACCCTGGCACAAGCAATTCCAAATTTTATAATGAATGTTTTCCTTCTTCCTTTTGAGTTGTGTGTTGAGATTGAAAGGATGCTAAATGCATTATGGTTTAGTAGCAACGGCAGGGAGAATCAGGGTATCCGTTGGATATCGTGGGAGTGTCTATGTGTCTCAAAGGAGTTTGGGGGTCTAGGGTTTAAAAGGCTTCGGAATGTTAATTTTGCCATGTTGGGGAAGCAAGCGTGGAGATTGTTAGATGAGAATTCTCTGGTGGCAAGGGTATTTAAAGCACGCTATTATCCTAATTGCTCTTTCACGGAAGCAAAATTAGGATAGAATCCAAGTTACGCTTGGCGTAGTATCCTTGCTGTCCAGGAAGTGATTTGTAGAGGTAGCAGAATGCGTATTGGCAATGGTAAGACTGCATATTTGGAAAATTCCATGACTGCCATGCAAAGCAAATGGAATGGTGTCTAGTGAGATTCCGGAGGGACTTGAAGATGCAACAGTTGCTGGTATTCTTCAGATAAATGAGCGTCGATGGGATGGGGACATATTGGTAGATTTGTTCAATGGGAGAGATAAGAGATTGATTGAAAGCATTCCTCTGACCAATAGGAATGTTGAAGATTCCTGGTATTGGCTTTTTGACGATAAAGGAAATTACTTAGTTAAGAATTGTTACAGGCTGTTGCAAGGTGATTTAGGGCGCCCTGAAACGAGCTTTTGGAATAAATTTTGGAAGCTTAAGATTCCAACAAAGGTCCGGAATTTGATGTGGAAAATTTGTTCAAATTGCATTAGAACTGCAATGAACTTAAGGATGAGGTATGTTGATCTTGATCCCTTGTGTAAGTGGTGTAATAGGGAACCTGAGACTTTGTTCCATGTTTTGTTTGGCTGCTCAATGGCCAGAGAATGTTGGGATCTGCTTGGATTCAGATTCTCATTTCCAACTGAGAGTCCAATTTGTAGCTGGATTCAGAATTTTTTTATTGACAACCATGAAGATACTTGTGCTAAGATGGCTTTGGTATGTGGGAGCTTGTGGAATCAGAGGAATCACTGGGTTTGGAATAAGCAATCCAATACCACATACGGTGTTATTTCACCAGCAAACCAACTTTTGGAGCAAAGGACAAGAGCTCAATCTGCAGATGAGGAAATTGCACCACCTCTTGGTCATAATACTGATGTTACAAGGAAATGGACTAAGCCTGAACTGGGATGGTTAAAAATAAATACAGACACAGCACTGTTTCTCAAGCAAGGGAGAATTGGTCTTGGCTGTGTGGTGAGAGACTCTAACGGGAGGATGATTATGGCTCGGTCCGAACGTCGTGTTGGCAGGTTTACAGCCCGTGAAGCGGAAGCCCTTAGCATGAAGGAAGCCCTCTCATATATGAAAGATTATCAGATGGACAAATGCTTTTTTGAATTAGATGCTCAATAAGTTGTTGATGGCATTCAAGGGCCACCAAGACACTCAAGTTTTCACCTACTTAATGATGATTGTAAGGAGTTAGTTAAGCACTTTAGACAAGTGCAATTTCAGTTTGTTTAGAGATCTGCGAATAATGCAGCTCATGTTACTGCAAAGGCTGCTTATTCTTTGACAGGTCCGAAGGAATGGTTTGTTACTCCTAGTTTTCTGGCCAATGTAATTGAGACAGATATTTCTTATTAATGTAAGTACCTTTGATTTCAAAAAATAATAAAAAAAAAAGTTCTAGGTCTATGTAAACTGAATTCATTAGCGCCAGAAAAGAGTAAAGAACTGACCGCAAGAATGGAAGCAGCACGTGCTTCTGCAGAATATGCATCAATAAACTCAAGTCTTTTGTATATTTCCTCAAGCCTTTGTGAGATAGAATCTTTATCAATTGTTCCATTTTGATCCCCTTTGTTATTTCCATTTTCACCTCCAAACTCCAAGTCTCTCTTCAGGAAAATCATCAACATGTCAATAAAAATACAAGGGCTGGCCATAACAAATGCAACAAAAGAATAGGGTAACCATAAATCTCTCTGAATTAACGGGTACAAACTCACATGTCGTGCAAGAATATGAGCTTCTTCTGCCAAAAGCTGGGTTCTCTCTATATCGGTGTTCAGAACACATTGCAAGGCCGAGGTATCATCGCCAACCACTTCTTGCTCAACATGTAAGATTTGGCAGTTCGAAGGGATACCATCAATGGCATGCATAGCCATGTGCCTAAGGAAAGTTGTTTTCCCAGTACCATTTCGCCCAACAAGGCCTGCAAGTTAATTGCAAGAAAGAATAAGTAGATACCAATGAGATAACAACTATGGTGAACTCTAATGAATTATTCCCTTGGAATTTTCTTTATTTTAATGTTTCTTCTTTTTGCCTTTTTGGCAAAAGTATCTTAAGTGCAAAATGAGAGAAAACTAACCATAATGCCTTCCAAAAGAAAGTGTGACTGAACCATCAACAATCAGATCACGGCCACCCACAGAGATATTAAAGTTCTCCATATGAATATCCTTGACAGCTGGTCCAGTGCCACTATCATGATTCACGCACACAACAGGCATTCCGGCTCGAACTGCTTCCATTTCTGCTAGATGCATTTGATATTGTGCCTGTTTAATTACAAGGAATTACAGTGCGAAGAAACTGTGTACATGTATAAAAATGAGAACTTGAAGGATCAAATTCATAAAGGAAGTAAGGAATGACGTAGCTTGATGCATCATCAACATATATTTAACATTCAAAAAAATTCGCAAAGATCGAGATTTTAACAACACTAAATTATCGAACCAAAGCTCAGAATCATCTCCAAGCACTCTAAGAAACATACTAGAATTAAAAATGGGATAAGATAATGGAGTTACTAATTCACTCATTAAAATAGTTGTACCTCTCGTTGACGCTCGTCCTTCCTCTTTCTCCTCTCTAGCTTAGCACGGTCACGCTCAGTCAGCAAAGGACCATCGATCACCTCAGGCTTTTTCTTTGGCACATCCTCATCCATTCCTTCATTCATTCTAAAAGGCGTTGTAAGGCTCCGCACTGCTGGTTTTGGTTTTACTAACCCATGTTTTCCAAACCTATCACATAGCTTGCTACAAACCTAATAACATCATAATGTACAACAAAAAATTCATATTTCTGTATCCACTTTCTACATAAAGAAAAGGCCTATACTGAAATTTATTTATCAACAAAACTGTATGATAACAAATCCTTTTAAAATCGGCTGTTTTAATCCTAAATTTTAATTATCAATTCTAATCAAAGCAGATAAATTAGCTCAAACAAACAGCAGTTATTTTCATTGATCAAAATCAGTTCTATCGAAAAGTAAATTAAAAAACAAAAAAAAAATGCAGAAGGCAAATGCTCGGTATATACCAGACGACACTCATCAAAATCAGAAACGCAACCGGCGCCGACGAGGAGTTCACCGATAGCATCAAAGGCACCTTCGCCTTCCTCGCCAAAATCGAAATCCTCATCTGCGAGGACGTTGATTATGTAATCAACAATTGGCTGATCCACGTCCTGGACACGGCGGCCTAGCACCTCGTGAACCACTGAAGTAGCCACTTCCGTCATGGCCAATTACAAAAGGAAATATGGTAGTTGCAGTGCAGGCAAGGTTTTTGCAGAAAGAACGGTTACAGCAGGAGCAGCAAAGATACAAGGCTAATAGAGGCGACTCTAACGACGCCGTATTGCCAGAGATCGGCTGGGTTTCGTAACTGTGCTATACCATCACTTGCTGGATTTCTTCACAGGCTTTCGATGAGATCAATCGGCCCGTAAAAGAAAATAAACAATTTAATGATTTTTTTATTCATGTAGCGCTCAAATTATAAGATAGACCCGGTGTATATAGCTTTATGAATCTATAATTTATCTAGTGCCGTTTAATTAGTAGAAAATCGGACATGTGCATCAGATATTTTTTTAAATAATTTATATTTATTACTTTTGTATTAAATATTCATTAATTTATATTTATTAAATATATGTTTAATGTTTATTATTTAAATATAAAATGTCTATTGTTTATTAATTTAATTTTGTTATGTGTACTATAATATAAATATTTGTAGTGTAATTTTAGCTTTGTTTTTCTTATCAATTTTCTAAGGACTATTTATATTATGTCTGTATTATATATGTTCATTTGAATGGATTAGTAGTGTGATTTTCATTAATATTAAATATCTATTGACAAACTAATAAATATTATACCTACAAATGATAAATTTTTATATCAGTCATAAAAATTCTCTAATATGCATTACAAAAATAATAAAAGCTCTTATAAATAATTAATATCTTTATTTGAGAATATTGATGAATATTATATATATAGATAATAAATATTGTAGTACTAGATAATAAACATTAATATTAATATTGATGAATAATACATTAAAAAAATAAATATGAACATTAATCGTAATGAATATTAAATTCACAGATAATAAATATTTCAATACAAAGAAATTTATTATTATAGAACATTACATCTAATAGACATTATACATATAAAAAATATAGTATAATAAAATTTTTTTGACTTGTGTTACTATATTCTGACATATATGATTTTTAATTTTGACACGTGTGAAATTCAAGTTATGTATAATTTAATATAATATTGATTTTTATAAATTTGTTTTGTTATAATTTTAAAAAAAGTTAAAATAATAAAAAAAGTGGGACAAAAGTCCTTGTATTATATACTTTAGAAATAGAATGCACCACACATTTTAGAAAAAGAATGCACAACAATATAAATATTTGTAGTATAACTTTAGCTTAATTTTTTTTTTGTTTACCAACTGTGTAATAACAATTTATGTTATGTCATATTATATATATACATTTGAATGAATTAGTGGGTATGATTTTCATCAACAATGAATATTCATTGACAAACTAATAAATATTATGTCTATAAATGATGAATATTTATATCAATCATAAAAAAATTTAATATATATCACAAAAATAATAAAAAGCTATCATAAATAATCAATATTTTTGTTTGAGAATATTGATGAACATTATATATACAAACAATGAACATTGCAATACTAAATAATGAATATAAATATTAACACTGATGAATTTAATAAATATTAAGCTCATAAATAATGAATATTTAAATACAAAAAAAATTAATTATTATAGAATATCACATCTAATAGATATTATACATATAAAAAATGAATATTTTAGTACAAGTAAATGAACAAAAAATATAATATGTATTTAGTGTAATAAAAACTTTTTGAAATGTGTTCCTATATTTTAACACATACGATTTTTAATTTTGACACGTGTACTTATTATTAACATGTAGAATTCAAATTTATGTATAAATTTATAATTTTCTATTAGTTTATTTATAATTTTTATATTTTTATATTAATAAAATCTTAAAATATAAAGAATTTAATAAAAATGTTAAAAATATTTAATTCATTATTATTTTAAAATATTTTAATTAATTATAAAATATTAAAAACTCTATTTAATTTTATATAAATTTAATTTATATTATATTATTTATAATCAAAATAATTATGGCGATTAAATGACGAGCGAATAAACGTGTAGCTTTCACAAATATATAAAAATATATATTCAAAATATTATTTTTATATTTATTTTATTATATAATTAAAAAATAAAAATCTCATGTGTTAAAAATAAATACACATGTCAAAAATTTTGAAAATAGTGACAATAAAATAATTATAACAGTCATATAATACGTGAAATAAACGATTAGTTGTTATAAATATATAAGAATTTATTCAATATAGAATTTTTAATATAAGATTAATTTTATAATTTATTTTATTATAATTTAAAATTTTAAAATTATATAATTTAAAAAAAAATGATAAAGCCGACTTTTTTTGTTGACATGTGAGATGTGGTTGTTTTCTTGGCTGGAAACGTGGAATTATCTCTTTCCTACTTTCTATTTTATATGGCAATGTTTCTTTTCTTACTTTTAACAAAATGTGTATTTTGCAAAGTCTCTTCACACTTGTTCATAGACGACTCCGGTCCATGTAAAATATCGGACCGCAATCTATATTATAACAATTGTATGTGAACAGCTTATGGACTATTGAACTGAAACTGACTTACTATAATTGCAAAATCTATTTATTGTAGAAAAAAGATTTAAATCCAAACTTGTTACTCTTAAAATAAAATATTCTTATAATTTGAGGTTTTTTCATTATTTTATCTTTTCCAACTATATAATTGACTCTCCAATAATTAAAGAAGAACTATTAATATATTAAAGTTATAGAAATTGAAGAATTGTATAACCGATCCTAATTAACTTAGAATTAATATTTAATGGATTGAGTTGAGTTTTGGCAACAATTTGTGGACAGATGTTCTTTGAGAATTGGTACAATAGTTTCCCTTCTTAGTTTCCATGCAAGTCGGGCTAAGGAAGCATAGATCTCAAAGTTTTAAGTGCAATAATAGCTAAACTGACTCATCCTTATAAAAAGATATAATATGGTTCTGTGGATAATCATTAATTTGCCACTATTCCGCTTATTTTTATTTTATTAAATAACTCATTATACTAATACTTTTCTTTATTTAGGTTAATTTATCTCTAGGTTTGGCTATCATGCATGAGTCACGTTTGATGCTTTCATTTTTTTTCTTTTAATATAATTATATTTTATTTTTCTTCATTATATATTGATAAGCAAATAAATTTTAGTACAGTATTATATTATTGCACGTGATGTGATTCGCTTCAGAAGCAAATATTAAATATTAAGAAAACAGAAACAGATCAAGGGCGACTCCAATTACAGGCAAGGCAGGGCCACATCTTCTCTTCTTGACCGAGGATTAGATATTCACTTCCAATTTCAGAGTCCGCGTCACTTCAAAGCTATATTCACTACTTGAGAATCGGGTACATCCAACTTGTTTTCTGTTTAACTTCTTAAGGCTACGACTAGTTTTATGCATAATTGTCATCAGTTTCTTTCTTTTTCTTTTCTTTTCCGATTTAGAGATCATGAGGCTGTTGAAAGTAGCAACAAGTAACTTGAACCAGTGGTCAATGGATTTTGACTGTAACTTAAAGAACATAAAGGAGTCAATAGCTAAGGCTAAAGAAGCTGGTGCTGTCATTAGACTTGGTCCTGAGCTTGAAATCACTGGTTATGGCTGTGAAGATCATTTCCTCGAACTTGATACTGTCTCTCACTCGTGAGTTAATTCCTACTCTACTTTAATGATTCTTTATTCTTAAAGAAGATAACTTTTCTGTTCTTTTTACTCGCACAATATGGTTTCTCGTGTGATTATGCAAATGTGGCAGATGGGAGTGCTTGAAAGAAATTCTTGTTGGTGATTGGACTGATGGAATACTCTGCAGCATAGGAATGCCACTGTTCAATGGATCAGAACCTTACAATTGCCAAGTTTTATGCATGAACAGAAAGATTATGATGATAAGACCGAAAATGAGGCTGGCAAATGGTGACAATTACATGGAGTTCCGATATTTCAGGCCATGGCAACAAAAAGATCAGCTAGTGGACTTTCAGCTCCCAAATGAAATCTCAGAGGCTATATCTCAAAAATCAGTACCTTTTGGTTATGGATACATTCAATTTCTAGACACGTTAGTGACACTGGTTTGTTTTGATATGCTTACGGTGAATACAGAGACGACTTTTTTTTTTTGTTAATATGTTAGTATATCTTTTATTCCTCTGTCAGAGCTGTTGCTGCTGAAGTTTGTAAAGAGCTTTTTACGCCTCTTGCTCCTCATGATGATCTTGCACTCAATGGGGTTGAAGTTTTCCTGAATGCAAGTGGAAGTAGTCACCAAGTGGGAAAGGCACTTGAGTTTCGTATCCGCACGCTGACAAGTTTAACTCGTAGGCTTGGAGGAGTTTACATGTATAGCAATCAACGAGGATGCGATGGCGGTCGCTTTTATTACGGTACAATAACGCAGAGCTTAAATTCCTACTTTGGCACAAGCAGATATATATTAAATAGCTTTCATAAGAAGTTGTCGTTTTATCCTGTTAGCTTTTGTGCACAACTGTTAAAGCTATGCCAAACTCTCTCTGGTGTTGCTAAGGAATTCTCAAGTTTTAGAATGTAGGGAGAATTTGTTGCTCTAAATTTTGTGATTATAGTTCTTTGGTTGCAGATGGATGCTCTTGTGTAGTTGTAAATGGAGAAGTGGTAGCCTTAGGCTCACAATTCTCCTTAAAAGATGTCGAGGTTGTGGTTGCTCAAGTGGATTTGGATGCGGTATATGCTATGCTTGTTTCATTGAATAGAAACACTCTAGCATCTGGAAACGTACGTTGTTATCACTAGTCTCTTGCTCACAGGTTGCTACTAAAAGAGGATCTTCAAGTTTGTACCGAGAAGAAATATTTGGCAAAAGCAGAATACCATCCGTAGCAGCACCATACACTCTCTGCCAGCCTTTTAACCTGAGAAGCCCCATTTCTAGCCCACTTAAGGTTTGTTGCAATTTGTCAATTGGTGCATACTTAAACTATCAGAGTTTGCTAAAGTTGCTAAGGCTATTACCCATAGATCAGTCCTTACTCTCCTGAGGAGGAAATAGCTCTCGGCCCTGCTTGCTGGCTATGGGACCACTTAAGAAGAAGTGAAGCTTCAGGATTTTTGCTTCCTCTTTCTGGTGGAGTAGATAGCTCCTGTGTAGCTGCTTTAGTTGGCTCCATGTGCCAGCTTGTTGTCAAAGGTAAGCTCTATGGTGTTATTTGTTGTTCTTTGATCATGAACCTGGAAATTGTCTTTAGGTTTATTATTACTACTCACTGAATGTTAGCCTTCAGAGATTGAGAATGGGAATGAACAAGTCAAAGCTGATGCAGCACGAATTGGATGTTATGCTGATGGGAAATTTCCTACAGATAGCAAAGAATTCTCTAAGCGCATATTTTACACTGTATTTATGGGGTGTGAAAACAGGTTAGCAAATGTACAGACAGATTGCTTCATGGACCTTTCCGCTGTCATCTTCAGATTGCAATGACATAACATAGGAAAGGTATTCAACTTTTGCAGTTCTGAAGACACAGGACAGCGGGCAAAGGTTCTGTCAGATGAGATTGGCTCATGGCATATTGATGTTTTGGTAGACACTGTTGTTGCTGCGCTGCTAGCAGTATTTCAAGCACTTACGGGCAAACGACCACGCAAGAAGGTATAAAATAATATCTGGCCGTAAATTCTGTCCCACCTCAACACAGAGAATGCAACAGTATGAAATGACAGACTTTAAACTGTTGTAAGCAATGATCCATCCGACATGTAATTTGACCATTTGAATTAGAGTGAGCATCATTATACTTGTAATAATCTTGTCGGTTCGCTTTTCACAGGTTGATGGGGGTTCTGAATTTGAGAATCGAGGAGTGAAGGACATTCAAGATCGAATAAGAATGGTGCTAGCATTGACACTAGCAGCACTCTTGCCTTGGGCTCATAACAAGTCGGGGTTTCTTCTCGTTTTGAGTAGCTCTAATGTGGACGAAGAATTGAGTGGTCAACTAACAAAGGTACCGCCATTTTTTACTCAATGCACGTCCTGATGCTGATATTGATGGATTCACTTGTAATTTCTTTTGCAGTATGGTTGCAGCTCAGGAGACATAAATCCAATAGGAAGCATTAATAAGCAGGATATTAAGTCATTTCTACAATGGGCTGCCACCAATCTTGGTTACTCATCCCTGGCAGAAATTGAAGCAGCTTCCCGAACTGTCAGTAAAAGTTTAGTTGACGGATAGTGTTTTTCTTTTATGCATCAGGATATATCTTTTATATACATTTCTATCGTTGAAGTGATACATTATTGCACGGAACAGAATGATGAAAAGGAAATTGGAATGACAAGCGAGGAACTCTCAGTTTATGGGAAATGGAGGAGAAATTTGCGCTGCGGGCCAGTTTCAATGTTTAAGGTGCATTTCTGAATTCAATACGTCCGATGAAAATCTTATAGCATTCAAAAATCTCATTAAGTAGTATATACATCATGACAGAATCTCTGCCACAAATGGAGTTCAACATTAAATCCATCAGAGGTGGCTGATAAAGTGAAACGCTTTTTCAAGTACTATTCAATTAACAGGCACAAAATGGCTGTCTTAACACCTTTCTATCATGTGGAGGTATTTCAATGTCAGAGCAATTTTCAAAGAATCTAGTATTATATAGCAGTGTTTGTTCAAGAAACTTATTGCTCCTATATATCCAAATGCATACAGGGTTATTCACCGGATGATAATAGGTGCGATCTTCGCCAGCTTCTTTATAACACGAGATGGCCCTATCAATTCCGCAAGATTGATGAAATTGTTCGAGAGATAGACAGCAAGAAAGCTGATATTGCAAAATCAAATGGCCAGGAGAACTTGGAAGCCTTTTCAAATGGAGCATAGAGAAAGTTCGCGAGAGGAGGCTAATAAGGCAATCTCAAAACCAGAATCTATTAAAAATAGAAGGATTAGCTGTGAAGAGATTATGCAAAAATGCAAAAAGCTTAGTTGAATTCATAAATCTGGTGTAATGACAAGCTACCTTATTGCTGCTCACTTACACAAGCAGTAGGCCAAATGGCATTAATGTTGGTTCCTCCGCTGCCAATTCCTCTTGGAAGTTTTTCAATGCATTTTTATATATGTCAAACTTTTTATTTTAGAGACTCATATTATAACATAACATTCAAATGCAATAATTATATTTTATTTTTTTTGATACCAAAGTAAAGGCTAAGCCTTAGGACACAAAGACAGTCACTCTTCTATTATAGCTAACTCCAACAATATCATGCAGAAGCCATGGGACCAACTCCAATGGAGCTTGCTGCAAAGTATGAACCCCACGAGATAGATTAACGGCAAAGGCCGCTAGTCTATCAGCAGCGCGATTAGTTTCTCTATATATATGCTTGACGGTAGTGGACATCCTCTCTGCAAAGGTTGTCTAATAGCCAAGATGACTGGAGCATGTAAATTTGATCTAACCGTGTGACAAGAGATTAGACAAACAACAGCCATACTATCCACTTCAACCATCAGATTGACGATACCCAATCTATTCGCAAGCATGAGACCCTGATACACTCCCCATAACTCCGCACAAGTTATGGAACATAAGCTGATATTTATGGAAAAACCTGCCACCCACCTGCCGTTAGTATCTCTGATCAGGCCCCCAACATATCCATGCCCACTCGATTGATGAACAACACCATCAGTATTTAGCTTGAAAAAACTCGATGGAGGAGGGTTCCAACACAACGAAACTGGAGTCCTAACTGTAGTATTATGATTAAGACCCCCATTCGTAATATTAGCTTTCTCAATCTCCTGATGATAAGCAAGAATCTGATGTACTGTCATCTCTCTTCTTTGATATGTGTTACTAAAAATAAAAGAGTTCTTTAGCCTCCATAAACTCCAATAAGTCACTCCAAAGCAGCAAGACCAATCCACTGAAGCACCAATGTCCCATTTATTTATCAGATTACCGAGAAACCAATCTTCAAAGAGAACTGAGAAAAAAACTAGCTGCAAATGCCTTGAAACAAGGCTAAACTATATCTTCTTCGAAGTCGGGCAGTCTCTTAAAACATGAACCACATCCTCCAGTTGATGACCACACCTAGCACAATTGTAATCATTATAAAAGTGTCTCCTACTTCTTTCAAAATAAGTAAGCAGACGCCGCTTAAAAAATAATCACAAAAATATTCTAATTCTTTGTGGTCCATTCTACTTCTAGATGACAACCCACTTTCTACTTTTGTTAGCCCGCAAAGGCTCCATACATATCTGCTAAGCCGAACTGGCAGTGAAACTACCTGAAAGAGTCTTACTCCAAAACACTACATGTTCACCTAAATTATCATTTGGAGTAAAAAAAGCAGCAATTTTTAGAAGGATATTGTGAATTTTTATATAACAATGATGAATATTTGTGTTACAAAAATTCTGAATTTATTACATCTTGAGATGAAAATATATACATGCTGAGATTCTGAGTCTTCTTTCTAACGGATACTTCTGAGTTTTTTGGGGAAAGGTGGAAGTGACATTTCTTGCCTTGCAGGAAAGGATGCTCCCTTTTTCCTTGGTCAGGGATGAAAGGTCTGCACAAGCAACCTAGCTTGTGCAGCCTCTGAGACCAAAAGAGCTGTTATTTTCTATTTTCTTCAACACTCCCCCTCAAGGTGGGTTCGAATAAGTTTATCGAGCCCATCTTGCTGAGAATAGAGTAATGAGTCTGATTGTCGAGAGATTTTGTTAATATGTTTGCTAATTGATCTTGACTCTTAGTATAAGGCGTTTCAATTTCTCCTTTCTGGACTTTTTCTCTGATAAAATGGCAATCCACTTCGATGTGCTTAGTTCGCTCGTGAAATACTAGATTGGACGCTATGTGACGGGCAACTTGGTTATCGCAATGCATTTTCATAGGTTCTGCGCTTTCAATCTTTATATCCTTGAGAACTTGTTTGATCCAAATGAGTTCACTAGCTGTGGATGCCATTGCACGCTTGATCTAGCAACCACACTTTGTTTTTTGCTTTTCCATGTTACCAAGTTTCCTCTGATAAAGACACAGAAACTAGTGGTTGACTTCCTGTCACAGCTTCCAGCCCAATCTGCATCAGAAAAATCAACTATGTTAGTGGAGTTATTTTTCTTCATCCAGATTCCTTGACCGGGTGTTCTCTTGAGATATCTAAGGATCCGATCTATGGCTTCGAGATGGCTGGAGCGAGGAGCATGCATGAACTGACTTACCATACTAACTGCAAATGAAATGTCAGGTCTAGTGACAGTCAAATAAATCAGTTTTCCTACCAGGCGCTGATAATGCCCTACGTTGGTTAAGGGTTTTCCATCTTCAAGGTTGAGTTTGACTTTGGTTTCCATTGGAGTGATGGCCGGTTTAGCTCTTATTTTTCCTGTTTCCTTTAATAGGTTAAGGGTATATTTCCTTTGAGATAGGAATAATCCCTTATCAGATTTTGCCATTTCTATACCGAGAAAATAAGAAAGTTGGCCTAGATCTTTGATATCAAATTCCTTTTTTAGGCTCTATTTGACCTCTTCTATCCCCTGATCATCATTACCTGTTATTATGATGTCATCAACATACACTAGAATAATAATAGTATACTTGTTAGTGTGTTTAACGAACATAAATGAATCCGATTCACATTTATTGAAACGAATGCTTAATAAAAAACGGTTGAGTTTGGCGTACCATGCTCTCGGGGATTATTTCAGGCCATAGATTGCCTTCTTTAGTTTACATACCAGGGAAGAATCTGAGGTTGACTTATGTCCGGGAGGTAGCTTTATGTAAACTTCCTCTTCTAGGTTTCCTTGTAAGAAGGCATTCTTGACATCCATTTGGAACAGATTCAACCCTGATTGATTGCTATTGAGAGAAGGATTCTGACCGTATTCATTTTAGCTATAGAAGCAAACGTCTCTTGATAGTCAACTCCATAAGTCTGCGTGAAACCTTAGGCTACAAGTCTTGCCTTGTATCTTTCAACGGTTCCATCACTATTGAACTTGATTTTGTAAATCCACTTACATCCCATGGGTTCTTTATTTTGTGGAAGTGGAACAATGCTCCATGTCTCATTCCTTTCTAGAGCAAGGAGTTCTTCTTCCATAGCTTTACACCAAATGGGGTCAGTGTTGGCTTCATAGAAGCTAGCGGGTTCAACGAGTTTGGAAATTTGACATAGATAGTTGCGGTATTGATTAGATAAGACATTATAGGAAATAAAATTCTGAATTGGGTATGTTACCGAATGAGACACATAGTCTCTAAATTTCACAGGAGGTCTGGTTTGTCTGGTTTGTCTGGTAGATCTTCGCAAGACAATTTCTTCTTCTGCTACTTCTTGAGATTGGACCTCTGGAATAGGATTGTCTCCCCCTGAAGGAATTAGCCTAGAGATGAGAGGGACTCCCACAGCTGGAGAGGAAATCGAGTTAAGCGGAAATAAGGAAGGGGGAGGACCATTGGTAAAGTCCGTGCTGGTGGGAGTGGTGTAATAGGGATCATTCTCTACAAAACTGACATCACGAGAGACATAGGTTTTATGGGTCACGGGATCATAACATTTGTATCCTTTTTGGGTGGAGCAATATCCTAAAAAGAGGGTTTTTACAGAGTTGCAGTCTAATTTATGCTGACGCTTTATATGGACATAGCAAACACAACCAAAGACTCGAAGATGACCTAAATCTATTTGACGGCCTTTGAGAACTTCTAGAGGGCTCATGTTTTTTAAGGTGACAGAGGGTAACCGATTGATGAGATAGGTGGCAGTTAAGAGAGCATCCGACCAAAAAACAGAAGGGACATTATTTTGAAAAAGAAGGGTGCGAGTGACATTGAGAAGATGTCGATTTTTGCGTTCAGAAACACCATTTTGTTCGGGAGTATTAACACATATGGTTTGATGCAAAATTCCATTTTGTTTAAAGAAACTAGAAAAATTGTGATTTACATACTCCGTACCATTATCGGAACGAAATATTTTTAGTTTTGCATTATACTGGTTTTTTATAAAATTAAAAAATTCTTGGAATCGAGAGAAAACTTTATTTTTTCCTTTTAATAAATAGATCCAGGTGTTACGAGAGTAATCATCAATGAAAGTGACAAAATATCTAAAATGATTATAGGCAGTAATGGGGGCAGGTCCCCAAACATCAGAATGAATTAAATCAAAAGTTTAAATTGTAACAAAATAACTTATTTAGAACGGAGTCGGAGGGATGCCCACATCTTTGATGCATGAGCATGCCAGGGGTGGTTGATATAAGGCATTGCGGGGAAGGACTATGAAGGTAGTAGAGGTCATTTTCTAAGTGTCCTTTACCAATCGTCTTCCCGGAGTTTCGATCCTGAAAGGAGACTGAAGATGGTGAGAAAATAACATTGCAGTTCAAATTTTGAGTAATCTTACTAACAGATAACAAGTTAGAATTAAATTCAGGCAGAAATAAAACATCATTAATGTTGCAATTAAATAAATTTGTGGTGCCATGGCCATGAATTTTGACCTTGTTCCCGTTTGCAACGGTCACATGATGGGAATCCTTGATGGAATGAATTTTGTTTAAATTTGCAGGATCCCAAGTCATATGATCGATGGCGAGTCAATAATCCATGCATTTTGATAAGATTTAGCATTATGAAACAAATTGTTTTGAACTGACCGCCCGGGTTGTCTGAGCCCGAATCCATGTGGTTACTTAGAATCAAGGCTTGGAGTTGGGCCGGTCGGTCATTTGGGCTGTTGGTGAAATTTTGGGCACGGGAGGTAGGCCGGGCTTGATGGGCCTGTGGAGCTGGATGGGCCTGCTGGGCTTGATTGGAGAATGGGCATGCTGGGCTTGATTGAAGAATGGGCCTGGCCCAGCGGAGAGGTCCAGCCCATGAAGACCATGGATCATTGGGTCGGGTCGAGTTGCCTGATTTGGTTCATTTCAGGTCTGGTCGAAACGGGTCGGGTCGGGTTGAGAAAACCCTAGAAATTCGAGTTGCCTTTTGGGTCGGGGCGTCATATATTTTTCGGCATATGACGCCCCCATTTCCGAATGAGCTCCCACACCCTTTCTAGGGTTTTCTTCCCTTCTTATTCCGCTCCCCCCGCCTTTCATCTCGCCTCCCTTCGAGCCAGCCCCCTCCCACCCTCTCGATGGCCTCAGCTACGGATGGAGGTGCCAACAGCCATTGCGGTGATGACCCTGCTTTTTACAGTGGTCACATCGCATGATGGCGCTCGGTCCTCCTCTCTGACGGCCTTGGTCTCGACGGGTGAGGTATGAGTGGCCGTTCGTGCTTTTTGATGACCCATTCATAGTGTTCCGTCTGGTTTCTTCATGTTGGATAGTCGCTATCACAGCGTCTATTGACGGCAGCCGAGAGGTGAGGAGGATCTGAGAACGCAAGCTTTCGTAGCTTGAATCCAGGCCTCCGAGGTAGGTGTAAATCAAATCTTGTTCTACCCTTCTTTGGAGTTCTTCTGGATCATTAGACGGAGGAAGGTAATTTTATAACTCTTCCCATCTAGTTAATATCTCCGTTGCATATTCTGTGGGATTCTTGGTTCCCTGAGTGATTTGAGAAAGTTCCTGCTTTAATCTGAAAATGTGAGCAAAATTGTTTTGATGCCCGTAAAGGCCTTTTAGTTTTTCCCAGATTGCCTTTGATGACTCCATGAGTATACACCGTCGGGAAATCTGGCTTTCCATGGTATTAGTGAGCATGGACATGACCAGATGGTCATTAGTCTGCCACTCTTCCATTCTGTCCAGTTCTTCTTCTGTTGGAGCTTCTGGAATTACAAGTTTGGGTTTTTGTTTATTTCCAGTAATGAAACCTAATTTTTTTCTGCCACTGAGGGCAATGGAAATAGATTTGACCACTCAAAATAATTTTGGCTGCCTCGCAGGACAATGTTTGTGATTTTTGTGGTTTCTGAGTGAGCCATTTTTTAGGCTTGAATTTTGTGATGATAGGGTAGATGATGACTGGTTTTAGACCAGCTCTGATACTATGTGAATTTTTATATAACAATGATGAATATTTGTGTTACAAGAATTCTGAGTTTATTACATCTTGAGATGAAAATATATACATGCTGAGATTCTGAGTCTTCTTTCTAACGGATACTTCTGAGTTTTTTTTGGAAAGGTGGAAATGACCTTTCCTGCCTTGCAGGAAATGATGCTCTATTTTTCCTTGGTCAGGGATGAAAGGTCTGCACAAACAACCTAGCTTGTGCAGCCTCTGAGACCAAAAGAGCTGTTATTTTCTGTTTTCTTCAACAAATATTATCCACTGTTTATTTTTTAAATATAAAGTATAAAGTTAATATTTATTTTTTTATAAATAAAAAATAAAAAGAATAAAATATAAAAAATATATTGAAGTTGAATAAAATATTTTATATTTTATATTTAAATATTTCTTAAAATGCTATTTATCTCGTAAATTATGAGGCGTCCAATTTTTTTCTTCTTGTTCTTGCGTCGACGTGGGAGATCTAGGAAAAATTAGGACAGATATATTGACAAAGGGCATAACAATCCATCTCGTAATCTATCGGCTTTAGAAGTAGAAAAATAACCAACTGACCTGTCATCCATTTTAGGATTCTCTAAAAAATTCAAGCAGCTGACTGCATAAATCCCATTTCAACCGATAAATCTTGGCAAGCGACGTGTAGCTTATGTATCGCTCGTCTCAGTTGAAACGCGGTCATCTGAGACACGACAGTGGTGGTCATTCTCTCCAAATGACTAACAACTTCTGAAAATCCTGGTAACAAAATTAATTTGTCTACGTAAAAGATCTGATCTCTTTTAGTTCTTTGTTGTGTATTTAATTGCATTCCACCAAAAGCTTATGGCGCTTCATACTATGACATCAACAATCTATGATGACAGCAGATCATGTCTGCCAAGAAAGGGTTGCACTCAGAGAAGAAGAAAAAGGGAGGTGGAAGAGATAAATGGAGACAATGAAATAAGAAAAGAAAACTTTTCTTATTAATGGATTTGTAAATTACATGGCATGCACACTTACATATATATGATCTTTATTCATCAAATGATCGCGCCTGAAAATTCTTGCAGGACCATTTCTTGATGATTAATAGATTCCACAAACTTATGTGATAAAATTCCGGGAAAAAGAGAAAGAAAATATGGCTAAAAAGCCTTATTTTGCACACACTTAGCCCGATCTCGAACCACAAAATCCAACTTAAGCTTTTCGCTAATGTCCATTTGTGATAGTACCGAGTTCTTAGTGGTTGTTTGTCTCTGCTTTATTGCCTTCTAACTTTTGAACAAGTTCATCAATCTTCCGGAACTGGTAAGGCCATGTCGTATTGTACAGGAACTGGCGAAGGTCATACCTATTGTCCTCTGGAGAATAGTTCTGCAAGAAATTTGATATATACAAGTTAATCTCTCGAGCTAGATAATAATAATAATAATAACAATAATAATAATACTAATATATTAGTTGGCAATTGAAATACCTCAACATAATAAGAAGGTGTCAAGGTTGTCATTTTGTGGCGATTGATGGAATAATAATGGAAGAATAGCTTCACTTTTTCAGCCACCTCTGAGGGAGAACATTTTGAACTCCATTCGCAGCACAGATTCTGTAACAAGCACATACCATCCGAAGAAGTTAGAACTTGAAGGCCGTAATCAGGCCATTGATGAGAGCGATGAGCTCAAGCATACCTTAAACATCGACACTGGGCCACAGCGGAAAATTTTCCGCATTCTTCCATAAATTGAGAGTTCCTCGTATGTCATTCCCATGTCTAGTTCATCCGTCTGTCTGTAGTCGGGACGAATAGGCTCCAGTTCAGCACTTGGAGGAGCTGCTGCAACTTCTGCTAAGGTTGGATAACCAAGATTGACAGCAGCCCATCGCATAAACCCCCAAATGTCTGTCTTATTAATACTTCCGAGAGGATTTAAATCTGCTGAGCTACAATCATACTGCATAAGAAATAAACAATTGATCTCAGCGCCATCAACATATAACCCGAAAGATCAACCAAGAAACGTCAAGCTGTTTGTTTTTAAGTACCTTTGTTAGGTGACCACGCAATCCTTCATCAACATTAGAGGTACTCAAAACGAGATGATACTTTGGTTTGTTATTAATCCAAGGCAAGAGTGAGGCCAACATGAATGCTATAACCATTCTAATTCTCGCTTGAATGTTCTGCAATGCTAGGTTCTCAACTTCAGAACCCCCATCTACCTGCAGTGTGCACGCAGGCGGAGCCAAAATAATTGTTTTAGTGTTCGAGATTATTAGATAATACTGGTAATGACATGAAATTATTAATCTCCAATGGAAGATTGTCTTACCTTAAAACGTGGCAGCTTGCCTGTAAGTGTTTGAAAGAAGGTTACCAGTGATGAAACGACACTATCAATCGTAAGATTATAATGCCGTGAACCAACCTCAGCAGCTAGTTTCTTTGCACGATTTCTTGTGTCTTGAGAACTGCACAAAAAATCATAGTTCAATGCTACAGTGTCATCTTCAACCACATATGCTGAGTCAAGGCAATTCTGACGCAAGGAAAAGAATCGATAAGCGAAGGTTCATCAAGCAAGACATTCGAACCTGTTTTCAGTTCCCAAAAAGAGAGTGTAAAATATGCGGCTTGCAAATTCTTTGCCGTCTGTAGGGAATTGCCCTTCAGGATAACAGCCGATTCGAACTGCATCAGCTTTGACTTGCTCATTTCCATTTGCAATCTCTGCAACATCCAACAAATGACTAATAAATATCATACAATTCTACCCACAAAAAAGAAAAAGAAACACGTTTCCTAGATTAGCAAAGTTACCATTTCTTTTTTAATTCTAAAACTGACCTTTGACAACAAGTTGGCACATGTTACCAACAATAGCAGAAACAGAGGAGCTGTCTGCTCCACCAGAAAGAGGAAGCAAAAACCCAGAAGCTCCACTTCTTCTCAAATAATCCCATAACCAGCAAGCAGGGCCTAGTGCTATTTCTTCCTCAGGGCAGTGATAATTGATCTTTAAAATCATCATTATTATGGTCAATTAATTAGTAGACTTTCATTTACTTTGAGAAAGAAAAAAAAGACAACAATCGATTAGATTAACAATTAATCTATGGAGATAGAGCACACCTTGATGGGACTAGAAAGAGATACTCGTCTGTCAAAAGACTGACAAATATTTATAGGTACTGGTACTGATTGTACTGTGGATTTTCCTTTTCTTTGTTCTTGCAAGCTAATAACAGATCCTCTCAGACTAGTAACCTGGCCATCATAGCAATGCAAAATCCATCAACAAATTCGTTTTTTTATAAAAAAAAAAATAGAACTTTTTACACTAGTAAATCAAAATCAAATATCAATTACATATTACATAGCTTATTATTACATGTACCTTGTCCAGATCCACTTGGGCAAGCACAATTTCAACATCTTTTAAAGAAAATTGTGAGCCTAGCGCGACCACTTCTCCATTCACAACAACACAAGAACTTCCATCTGCAACGAATGAATCATTTTGAATAAAGTTCGATTTTTTCACATAAAAGTCCATGTCCTAAACTACAGTCCCACAGGTAAGAAAAATGGATAATTCTATGTGTAGCGAAATGTGTATACCATAATAAAGGCGACCACCGTCACATCCTTGATGATTACTGTACATGTAAACTCCTCCAAGAGTATGGGTAGCACCTTTCAGAGCACGGAGACGAAGATCGAGCTTCCTCAACTGATGATGACTTCCACTTGCATTCATAAACACCTCAACTCCATTAAGTGCAAGCTCGGTATGTGGTGGGAATGGAGTGAATAGCTCTTCGCACACTTCAGCAGCAACAGCTCTGAAAGAAACAAACAAAAATAATAATGTCAATAATTATATTCCAATGTCTTTGCGACAAACTGACAATTCTGATTTGCATTAATTGAAAGAAGCCAGAAATTTTAGTTACAAAAGAAAAAAAAAAAAAAAAAGGTAGAAAGTATTGATATTTCTTACGTATCCAGGAACTGAATGTAGCCATAGCCGAAAGGTACTGATTTTTGTGATATAGCTTCAGCAACATCAGCTGGGATCTGAAAATCAACGAGTTGATATTTTTGCTTCCATGCCTTGAACCATCTATACTCTCTGTAATTTCCATCATTTGCAAGCCTTAGTTTTGGGCGGATCATTATGATTTTTCTGTTCATGCATAGAACTTGACAATTGTAACGTTCTGATCCATTGATCACAGGCATCCCAATGCTGCATAAGATTCCATCCGTGTAATTTCCTAGAAGGATTTGTTTCAAGCATTCCCATCTGCATTGGAAAGTTGCTAAAACTTAGAAAAAGAAGACAGATATAGTATATGTATCTTCACATGTATAAATTATTATTCCAAGCTCATGGTATCTAATCTAAGTCCTTTCTTGACCTATATAAATACACCAAGAAAAGAAAAAAAAGAATATCTATGATATGTCTTTATTATTTTCTTTTGCTCTGAAAGCTATGAGTTAAAAAGCTTTTCAACATTCAAAAAAAAAAAAAAAAAAAAAAAAAGCTTTTCAGCATGTAATATGGGCACTATTCAGCAAGTAGTATAATTTATTAATTCTATACATAGAAAAAGTGAAATACAATCGTAGCGTTTCTATTCTCAGTGCAAGTATAGATTTTGATTTGCTGGAAATCAATGGAATGCTCCTCTACTTTCTTTCTATATTTCTTATGGGTCCTTGTGCAAAAAAAAAAAAAAAAAAAAAAAAATTAACTAGCCATAATTAGAGAACTAATAAAAATCCATTGATTTAATTTATTAAAAGGATTGAGAAAAAGTTTACAGATGGTGAAATGAAAAGTGTATGAATCTTTTCATAACTTTAAGAGTAGAAAATAAATATTTTAGATTCAGATTTCAACAAGTCACTCACTGATAAATAAAATTTACGTATTCAAGATATATTTATATATTACATCCATTCAATCTCTTATTATTATTTATTTTTAATTTCTTTTTTTATATTTGAACTATAAATGATTATTAGGAAAAATAGAAAAACTTAGGAAGAAAACAGGAGAGTGTAAAAGAAACTCACGAATGGGTGACAGTGTCAAGTTCAAGGAAATGATCTTCACAGCCATAACCAGTGACTTCAAGCTCAGGGCCAAGTCTAATAGCTGCACCAGCTTCTTTAGCCTTAACAATGGATTCTTTTATGTTCTTCAGATTACAATCAAATTCCATTGCCCATTGGTTCAAGTTGCAACTTGCTACTTTCAAGAGTCTCATTGTCTTAATTTAAAGGAACTAAGATGCAAAAACAGCTGAAGTTAATAAACTTAAGCTAAAAATAAACAAGAAAAGAAAAGAAAGTAAAATGAAAGAAATGGATCCTTAAACTTGGAAAATTTAGATGTTTTCTTGAATTGTTTGGTCTTACCAGTGTTCTCAATCTAGAGTGAAGAAGAAGGAGAATGGAGAATTGTTGGTCTGGAATGGGGAAGGGACTGTCAGTGCCTATTTATAGAATTTTTCAGACAATGATATGACTCCATTGGATTGCACCAGGAGTCATGGACCTTCCTGTCCAATAATGATGTTTACAGGAAATAATTCCCTCGCACGTGTATCATTTTCCCATCAAAACATTTACACAAATCATCGTGTATTTTAATACTTTGTACGTAATTTATAGGGATTAATGTTTTTATGTATGTTTTATTTAAAATATTATACATGTATAAAATTTGATTAGTAATAAATTAATATTATAATAAAACATATCATCGAACATTTTAGACTTAGTATAGTACTAATCTAATAATTAGAGACGGAATAGAATCTATCCAAAAATCAGTCCTAAATATTGATAATATAAGACGAGGCGTGGTACTAAAGTACTAATCTAATCTAATATAAGACGAGGCCTGGTACTAAATTTGAAAAGATAAGTACAAACTATATAAATAATAATAAATTAGACAACACCTTTTTTTATATGGATACGTAAAAAGGAAAATGCTATTTTACGCCAATGTTTTTCTACATGAAATACGTCATTCCCAACCGAACAAAATTGTGTCTTTTATTTTCTCTTCTCTGTTTAATTTTCTTAATCATTAGTAACTTCTTAAAACTGGTTATTAATAATTGATTAACAGAACCTGTGTTAACACCTGCAGTGAAGCCATCAGAGCACCCGCAGATTTCTGCTGTGGACAGTATATATGTATATAACCATCTTTGGTGAACGAACCAAAGTGGGAACATATCTGTTGATGCCAGATGAAAGGCTTACCTCTTTAAGTCTCCTGTTCACTTCCAAAAGAAAGAAGGATAAATCTCATATGGGTTTCTTTTAACGACACTTGAAGTTGATCTCTGGTGCAACGCAAGGCTACGTGCATGATTTTTATTATCACGTTTTTTTGAACCATGTACTTATTACTTGACCCGTTTTTTTTTTATTATTTAATCATCGCATCTTCTTCTGTAACTGCTCCCTTTTTTTTTAAGGCAAAAAGGGCTATTATTTTTGAGAAATGGTATAAGGCAGAGCTGATTAAAAATGAAGTTATAGAAGATAAAGTTGAAGTTTGAAAGGAAACTGGATTTAAGAATTAAATTAATGGGTCCTTCACAGAAACGTGATTCGGGTCAGCTTGGTACTGTTCGGTCAATAAAAGATGATCTATTTGTAAACGAAATCTTTTAAGTGCAGTTATCTTTAAATTGTTCAACCGTGAGATAACCAAATGGAGCGTTTCAATATCAATAACGAATACTTTCTATGATCAATTACGAAAGTAATTACTGCTTTTTCAATAAATAAATAAATAAAAATGTTCGAGCCCGTTTAATTGTGAAAAACTGAACCTTTTCTCTTGAAAATTCTTCTAGAGAAATAGCAAAATATTTTCCAAACCTCCATAGTTATACAAGAGTGTAATATTTTCTGTTTATATATATATATTAAATTTAATACATATCTCTTTTTCTCAATAGCTCTTATATTAATTGTTGATTATTTTTATTTTCTAACCAAAAAATAAAAATTAGAAAAATTTAAAAATAAAAATAAAAAACTGAAATTCGAAAATAATATAAATTCTCCTAACTAAACAATCCTTTAGATTTTTAGAAAACAATCTTCCATTTTCTTAGAAATCTTTTCACAATAAATCTCATATGAACGATATAAGTAAATTTATTTGGATATTACATCTACATGCTTAGCCTAATGTTTCGAGAGTATATTTATACATTTACTCATGATCACAGTTTAAATATATCTACTTTGGTTAGTCTATTAATTGTAAAGCGTTTAATTATTCGAATGTATCAACAAAATCATTTAATTATTTCTGTTAATGATTTTAATCAAAATCTATTTTTTAAGTATAACAAGAATTTATATTATCAAATAATATCATAGGGCTTTGCAGTTATTGTGAAAATTCTGTTTTTCTAATATTTCAATTTTAGTAAAATCTTAAATTCGAGTCGTTATAATATAATTAAATTAAATTTAAGTAAGTGAAAAATAATTATTATTTATTCAAATTTATTTTTGTTACCTATTTAATATTTATCTTCTAACGTGAAAAGTTGATAGTTTAATTTTCACAATTTAATATTCAAAGGAGATCTTAATGCACATATGACGAAGAAAAGTTATTTGGCCGCCAAATCCAGAAGATTAGTCTATCCACATCAATGTATTTACAACTCCATTTCATTTTGAATATTATAAAATCCAAACGAAAGAAAATATTTTTTTAAATAAAATTTGGTTGGTGAGTAATTAGCGAGCATTATTTTACTACGAATTTGGTCCATCATTCATCCATCGCTAAACAGTATCGAGGATGGATTTACCTTAGTTAGCGACGGATAATTTTCGTCGCTAAATCTTTAATATTTTATAATGCTTTATTAAAAAAGACCTTTAAAATCATTTTACGTTGCTGTTATTATTATTATTATTATTATTTTAAAATAGATTAATAATTATAAAATATTAAAATTTTATTAAATATTATCAATAAATTCATTCTATATTTATAATTTAAATAATAATAATAATAATAGTCATACAATATGCAAATAAATGACTAGTTAAACTCGAATCTTAAGGCTCTTATATTAATTTTTATAATTATTCAAAATCCCGCTAAAATATCATTTCATATGCGTCCCTTGGACCTCAAATCCTTAAATTAATAGCATCTCTAAATATTGTGGTTTGATACCATAATTTCTAAGTTTTTTTACAAAACCATAATTAATGAGTTAAATTAACTATATAACATTAAATCAAATAATGATTGCGTATTAACATATTATGTATTAAGTATAAACTTGCGGTTAATCTTATATAAGTAAAAAAAATATAATTGAGATTTAAAAATGAGATGAAAATAACAAAAAATAAACTACTATATATAAAGCTCGAAAGTAATGAGTAATTAAAATTCTTACAAGTGAAATTAGATGCAAACACAAGGTACCTATAGCTTTACACGTAGACAATGTGAGTATTATATAAAACACTTTGCTTGAATTTTAAGACTATCGTTTTTTTTTATTCGTCAAAAATTCCGCTATTATTATATTCTATATCAATCTTTCTGTAACGACTCAGAACCAAATCACATGAAATACTGTCCTCTTTGATCCCCACCGGCTTTACGGTTTTATCCCTTTGACGGGTTCGAGAACTTCCCAGGAGGTCTTCCATCATGGAATTTAAATTTCTCTGAACCAAACATGTTTAACTTTAGAGTTTCTACAACTCTACAGTTTCACAACCAAAAGGCAACTAATGTGATTAGTTTCAACTCTTTACGATATGTTATGAACCATTCCCGCTTTATTTTAATGTGCAATTCAATTCATTCATGTACCCCGTACCTTAGAGTATTGTCATTCTAGAAGACCGCCAGAAGCCGCTCCTTGTCCAAGCATCTTATCTTTGCCCCGGCATTCATATTCATTCCTCATTGTACCATTTTTACAGGCCAGACTGTCACACTTTCAAACCTTAAAAATTAGTGATCCAATTTTTTTAAATCTATAATAGTATAAGTTTCACGGTTTGAAACCATGATTAATTAATAGTTAAATACATTAGCTATATAATACACATGATAACAATAGTAGTATATAAATATGTCATGTATTTGCGTACAAATCTATGATTAATCCTAGCTACACATATATTCTTCAGATATACATTTATATAAACAAGAAACATTATGAATACTTTTTTATTAAATTTATTAAACTCAATATAAGATTATATATCAAATTAGATATTATTAAAAATAAAATTATTAAATTATATTAAAATTTAAATAAAAGTGTTAAAACAATTAAAGTATATATATAATTGCATTTAGCAGTAAACGAAGAAATTGGTGGAATTGCGCACATGTTTATTAGAAAGAAAAGAATCGAATTGCCCACATGTAATCTTTTATAAGCTGTGGTGGGCTACGATTGTAGAAGGCCCCAACTGGCAAGATATCAATGATTTAATGGAATCACATTCTGGTCTGTCGGGAAATAATTACCCATTGGAAATGGAATGATTATCCATTTGAACGGTTCTGCATTCTTTTGATGCCCTCTTATTTTGTCGCTATTTTTCTTGTTTCATTTGGTGACGTGTGTCATTAATTCTTAGGAGGAATGTCTTCTCTTTTTCTGTTTTTTTCCCCTTGTTAATCTCTTTTACTCCTTAAAACACTTTCCTCTGAATACTCTCCGCAATTAATCATGGGTACGTCATTCGTTCCGACGGACCAACAAAATACATTCCATCACTATGGGGATTATCTTTTCAATGTATACAGATTCATTTGAAGATGTGAAGAGAATCTAATATAATGCATCTCTTAACTTATGCGTGATTTTGGATTCAAATCTTTAATCTATGTGTTTTTGTTTTTATTTAAATTATATTTCTCTAAGTTCCTATTTATTTATTAAGAAATAGTGTCATATGTTAGGTATAATATTCTTATTAGGAATAATCTTTTTACCTTTGATAATAGACTTATTATTTAGGCTGTTTTAAGTCTTTTAATTGGTGTAGATACCATTGACCATGTATAAAAAGAAAAAGTGAGCTAACTTATTGAATACTCTTGGATTTCATAAAACTAGTGTTAGTCAACTAATTAAATTTTGTTGGAGTAGGAATAACATGTTTTTGTAGATTAAAAGTTAATATATTAAAATTGGATAACCAGTCTAGCAGGTTGTCAATTTCATCATCTATCAGTCGAAGGTTAAAAAATAAACGACACCTTAGTATGTGAAGCAAGTACACTATAGAAAGACCCATCTATTAAATAATACTTAGAAAATTTGGACATGGAACTTAACACTGTTTCTATATGTGCTCGTCCAAAAAAAAAAAAAAAAAAAACTGATCTGATCAAGATAGGAATCATGTTTCACTGGAACCAAAATAAAACAACTGTTGGGATACCCACATTGACAATTCGACAGTACCACCCACTACTAAAATATAAAAAAATACCCAAAATGGAGGCAGATTCACGTGAGTATGGAAAATAAAATGGGTAGTTAGTGAAATTTTGGAAAGCTGAGAGTGTGATGAGGCAAATAGAATGGAAGTAGTGATGTTTGATATTATGACAAATCTAAGCAAGTAAATGGCTGCCAAAACTGTATACGTTGTGAAGAAATGTTTTTGTTGGAAGCTCCACCTGATTCAATACCTGCATGTTCCCTTTTGATTATATCCTAATATCAATTATTCATTACAAACTTTGTGTTTTATTAAGAGACACTCATAATCCACTATAAAACAATTGTGATAATTTTATGCCAATCACTAATTTAGAGATGGGATGGACTCATCGCTAATATGTACAATTTGTTGTCCTCGTTAATTTATAGCTATTTAAAATTTTAGTAATGGAATCGCAGCTCAATAATTTATAGCTAAATTAATAAATATTTTATACCGATCACATTATAAAATAATAAATTTGATAAATGTTAAATTTTGTGCTCACGCATAACGATTGCGTTGTCATTTCAAATTGCATTTGCCCATCTCACTATTAGGACATTTAGTTTGTTGCATGTCGATCTATTAGATGGCTTAATTCTTTTATGAATTTTTTGCATTTTTGTGAATATCTTAAAACGTAAAAAGAATTCACAACATTAAGAAATGAACAGCACATATGTACAAATTTATAAAAATAAAATTGTGCATTCTTCTTATGTACAAGTAATTTGATTGAAGTGGAACACTAATTATATAGGACTAATACATAGATACAAATTTGGTAGGATGACAAGCCAAATATAATTTCTAACAAGATAACTAAATTATATATAGATATTTAGGGTATTTTAGAGCTCTAATAATATATTTTTATGTATAATATGGTAAAATATGTGTTTTTACCTCACATAAATTTAATTGTCTAATTCCTGGTAATATTAACTAAGAGATAAAATTATGGAGAAAAATATTTAAAATAAGCTTAATTTGGCATGTTCTTATCAAGATCCAAGATTAAGACGCATGAACTGCTATTTGCAAGATATGGCCAAAAATTTACAAGGCCCAAGGATATTTTAGTCATTTTGTATAATTAAAATTTATATTATAAGTTATTTATGAGATAGTACTTGGTGAGATAATAATATATATATTCTTATCTATCACATAGACTTATATTGGTATACTTATCTCTAGGGAAAATTACTTAGAAGATGATTCTTCTTTATATATATATATATATATATCTCTACAAACCTATTTCTAGAAGAGGGGAGAGTTTTCTCCCATCATTATTCTCTTTATAATTCTCTATAGTTCTTCATAAACATTTAGTCTTAGTTTTCATTGTTAATTATACAGTTTTTCATAAATATTTAGTTTTAGCTTTTATTGCTCTTTTGAGATCTAAAGAGTTTTTCAAAAAGTGGAGAGTGAGGATCAACCATCTTCCTATTTGAAGAAATTCTGAATTTAGAGGAAGCTTTTACTTTATTATCTTATATCTTTCTATTTAATACTATAATTATTGGGTTAAATATGTTAGACTAGTTTTCGTAAATGTTTAGTTTAGCCTTTTTATTTTTGTGTGAATCTTGTTAGTTAACCATCATATTAATTCAACAATATTAATTGTTATGAATGTATTTATATTGAATGTATTAGAGACACTAACTTTGCTTCAATCTATGTAGGTATAAAAAACTTTAGTTGCATCATTCGTTTAAATGACTAAAAGAAAAAGCACATCATCATCTTAGCATTAGATCTAAGCTTAAACTAAAACAAGGGGAATACTAAATAAATGGTTATGTTAAATACTGTATTTAGCATATAGTTTTCATATATCACATCATTGCATATTTACTTTATAGTTTAATTTATTTTACGAATATTATTATCTCAAAAATACTAATTTATAGTGTTTAGATTTACTTTTATTGTTTTGTGTTGATAATTAGTTTTTATAATAAGTGGTCTCCTAGTTTTTTAAGAGATCGACCTCGTGGTAAATTTACCCCTTATTATAGAAACGATCCGTGCACTTGCAAGTACTAACTTAAACACATCATAATGCTACGATGATATGCCTCAATAAACAAATTAAAATTGATATAATGGAAATTTAGAGGGTATTATTAAGTACTCAAAAGAGATAATAATTTTTTTCTTTCACCAAATCGATTAGATCGTAATCTAACAAATATAAACTTAAGTCACAGTAAATTGTTTTCAATAATAAAAACAAAAATTTATCAGAATGAAAAAAAAAAAAAAAAAAAAAAAAAAAAAAACCCAGTAAATGCCACATTCACAATTAGCCTTCGATGTACAGAAACCAGTGAATGGTATTTTCTGTGTGTCCATTCTCTACTTTTAATTTAAGCCATGCATTATGATACGCTATTCAAGATTTCGGAGGAACCCGATTTTGATAACATGTTGGCCCCTCAGATTTATCTGGGCAGTGGTCTTTGTCAATTTCGCTGTGGCCACTATCATTCTTGCGACATTATAATTTTATAGCTACACATTCATTAAAATTAGTTCCTTGTACATAGAATCACATTAATATTTACGAGTGTTATTGCTTTGCTACTTATACTGGAAACCATAGTTCGGATAGGAATAATTGGGATTGGATATCATAATTCAAATTCCACTAAAATAACTTTGTTTCTTCCAATGCCAAGGACGATAACGATCATAGCCAAAGTGTGATGTTAACAGAAATGATGAAAGGAAATAATTCGGATGTGCATGTGCATAATTTAGGTGGTTGTCTCACCAATATATATTATCACATGTGACCTATATATACATGTATATATATATATATATATATATATATATATATATATATGTAGGGTTCAAATATGGCACTATCCTGTCTATATCCGACCTTTGTTATTCTTAGTTAAGGAAATAAATATATAATAAGCAACAGTATCACTGTATTTGTCTTGATATCTAACTGAGGCCAAGCTTAAAAGAGCATGCCAATGCTTGAAAGCAAATGGCAAACAAATAAACAAACAAAAGAACGTATCAAATCACAACGAATAGAAACAGAACAAAAATAAAATGAAAAAGAAGAAATCAAGGTGACGGTGATAGGTAAATCATGGACTTGGTGGAAACGGAGTTATACCCAGTTGTAGATATTATCTGCACACGTGTATTATTTATGTATATTATTGAGTTCTCCCTGATTAAGCAATTATTGTTTTCCATATGCAGTGAGTTGAACAAGTAAAAAATATAAATAACATTTTGTTAATTAGGTAAGTTAATTTCAATTATTATTTTTAATAATATATTAATGAATACAATCTGGCATAATGAAATCATACAGCTAAAGTCATGCACGTTCTGCTTGAGCGGTTGGTCCATTTAAATGCAGAATATAATACCAGTTAAACTATTTCTTTGCCTTTTCACAGACAAAGGCGTCACCAGTTATGAAAAGTGGTGGCAAATAGGAGAAAAAGAAAAAAAGACTATAAGAAGTTTAATAATGTGAAACACATTCCATTCACAAGGAATAAAAAGATGATATGCTCCTGAATATTCTAATCCATTCACACTTTGCCTCGTCGCAATTGATATCAGAGACAGCAGCAGCATACTCAATCTGTTTGTTGACTTATTATATTAAGAAAAATGAAATCATAGAAATCAGTAAATTATGATCACAACTTTTTCTTTTGCACCTGGCCCTCCTTCTCGACAGCAATGAGATGTCTTGTTAGCACTTCTTCAATTATTTTTTCCATTAATTATACGATATACAACAACCCATTCCAAAATCTTTAAACACATTGGATCAAAAAAGATGAACAAATTATCTTTAAACACATGCAATAATGTCAGTGTGAACCGTATCATCATAAAGTATAAACCATACTATTATTATAAATTATAAGTTTAGGGATAGTTTAGTTAGTCGAAAAGTAGAAAACGGCTGATTTTTATCGTTGGTGTTTGATTTGTTAAAAATCACTACGGAATTAAAATGAAATTACCCTATTAATAGAGTTCCTATTTTCTTTTTTATTAAAGAAGAATAAGTTTGTTCCTATAGAAATTCAATTAAATGTATTATAAATAGTTAAAATAAATGGAATAATAATTTGTTATTTATTTAAATAATATTTTTATGTTTATTGCATATAATTAGAGATTAAATATTATTATTTTTAAATTATAATTAAATATTATTATTAATATCAATCATGAATAAATTTAATTTTTATCTTTTATTCAACCAAACAACCTATAAAATATAATCATTCTCATTCCAAGCTTGAACGCTCCATATTTTACCATAAATAAAACTAATAACACGCATGTGCAGTAACAAGAATCAAATACATGTTCTTTCCTATGCAGAAATATAGATACCATAAAAAATATCACAAGTCTCAAATTTATTTGACTGATTCTACCTTTGCAAAAAAAATTATCTTAACATGTCATCAAAAAGATTTAGTACTTTCATGCGTAGGGCTATAAATGAGTCGAGCCGAGCGAAGCTTTTCAATGTTAGACTCAGCTCATAAAAATTTAATTGAGCTCGAGCTCAATAATTTTTTATATTTTAGAGCTCGAATTCGACTTATTATAGTTTTGATATATTCGAACTCGGTATTTATATAAACGAGCTAAGCTTGGGACCGACTCGATTTTGAGCTCATTAAGCAAGCTAGATTTTAAGCTCGTTAGGGCAGCTCAATTTTACCAAATATATAGCTGTAAATTTTACAATTATAAATAAATTATATAGAAAAGTAAAATCTGCATATAAATTGAAAAATTAAAATAATTAAATCAATTTTTTGATAAAGAAAAAAAGCTCCATAGAATTCTATCTCAAACTCGATTCAAATTTATTTATAATTCAATTAGGACTAGGAGTGTAAATGAGTCGAGTCTAGCTTATAAGCTTCACATTAAGCATATTACAAAAATATTTACTCATGTTAATTTATAATAGTTCTTACTCCAGTACATTTTCTTTATTAGTTAGATTATAATACCTTTTATGTTAATTTATAAAGTTCTTACTCTATTTATAAGCTTCATATTAAGTATATTGTAAAAATATTTACTCGTGATTAATTTACAAATATATAGACCATAATTTTTAAATATTTTTAAGTATTTATATAATATATGATTGTTTATTCAATGCTATAACTACGTAGTCTTATAGTAATATTTTTAAATATTTACATAATACATGCTTGTTTATTCAATACTAAAACTATGTAATTTTATAGTAAAATAATATAATTTATATAGTTAATTATATTATACATAAACTAAATTATTTTCATGCATAGTTTTTATTTTATATTCTACTTAAATTAATTTATAACAAAAAAATAAATTAGTAAGACAGTAATAATAATTAAATGTCCATAATTAAATACTAACTTAATTAATAATGTTATTAAAGTAGCACTTGCTTAAGTAGTACTAAAATTATTCAATAAAAAAATTTATAATTAAAATCTAATTTGTTGGTATATGTTATTGTTTTAATGTAATAAAAGTTGAGCTCTTATGATCTATTTATTTATTTTTTAATTAAAATATATTATTTATTTATTTATTGAATTAATGCACGAGCCACGAGTTCACACAAGTCGAGCACTACTATGCTCGAGCTCGAAAATAAAATTCGAGCTCAACTCATTTATCATGACGAATGAGCTTCGAGTAGCTCGCGAGCGGCGCAACTTATTTATAGTCCTATCCATGCGTACAGATTAGCAAGATTGGATTAACTCAGTCATACTATTAAAAAAAAAGAAAATAGACTGATTTGAAACTTTATTCTTATTTTTTTTAACTACAAAAGAGTTGATCGGTTCTTGGTTTAGTTTGGCTACCTTTTTGTTTGCTTTTTTGTGCTCACACTACTGTGCCGTTCCATTCAATAATGCAGCAAGGGAATCTTATGGTTATCAAGTGCAGAGTTGTCCTCTAACACATGAATGATACGAATAATGGTTGAGATCTTAGTCAGCTTCTGTAGGATTCAAAATGGTCCACCAATTTAATTTGTAGATACGGTGGTTTAATTTTTGTTTCCTAACAAGGTTTTATCACATTCTAAATCTATTAACCACTCGATTGTTTTTACCAAAAAGACAATCAATATAACACTCAATCATTTAAACATTATTTTACCTTCAAACGAAAGTTTATTAATACTCGATCTATTCAGATTTAATATTATTTATAACTATTATATAATTAAAGAAAACTTGGATATCAAATAATCATTTAAGAGATTTTAAGATAAAAATTACTTCGTACATAAATTTATTAGTGCACGATTTAAATAATGCATTTTAGAAAGGGTTTCAATGCTTAAGCTTTTTAGTGCTGATCTTCCCCTTACTTCCTTTTCTTGCTGGGTTGAACCCCTCTCCTGTATGGGGGTTTACAAAAAACACAAAATAAAATAGAATTATAGGGTTATTGTGGCTAAATCAGCATGTCGTGTTGCTGATTTTTTGCACTCATTAATTAGCCGCCAAATCTTTTAATCGCGCATCATTTGCCATATAACGAAATAATTTTTTGTTTTTTATTTTTAACAATATACAACTATGTAAATTACAAATAAATGTAAAACAGTGATATAAATCGAATTATATACTTTTTATAATTAAATTTAATATCACGAATCAACTCATTAGTTACAAAATAAAATAAACATTGATATCAAAAGCAAAAATCAAGAAATTTTTAGAATCAATATTATTTAGTGAAATAAAGGTAAAAATTAGTATTAAATCATAACATGTTTAAGCTTCAGGAAAACCAATTAGCATCTTTCATTTTCTTTTCCTAAACAACCAAAGAGCTACTTGATTATTGCGAAGGTCAATTTATCAACCTCCGAGAATTTGTTCCTAACAAATAATAAATACTATATAGTAATTTCTTAAAGTTTGGAGGGTCCATTAAACACTTTATTCAAGATAACCTACGCTATCGAAAATAAAGATAATGAATTTAATCTGATAATAAATATATATTTTAATTTTTTCCAAAGAATAAACATTGCATGTAGTCATCACTCTTAACAAAATTGTGTGAGAGGATATGTAGAGCATGAATAATATGGTGGAATCTGTTCATATTATTTTAATATCATTTAGTCGTGTGTGGCAATTAGTAGGTCTCTCAATTATCTGCCTCTGCTTTCGTTTGCATAATCATTCAGGTTTTGTTGGGTATTGGTTCAATTATTAATGCATATTATATTTTAGATAAAATCAGAGGAGAATTTCATGGTGTTCTTTTTTGGGTATAATTATAAATAGCCATAGTAGAGGAAAGCAGAACAATGATTGGCAATGAATAGATCATGTTTTCCAATCAGAAATTAGTGGTTTCATGTCAGTGGGGCTAAGATTATGCACATTAAGCCAAGGTTTCCCCATATGGTTGTGTCGATATTCGACAGAATGTGTGGCGCGGATAACAATTGCTGTGCATTTTTTGCAAAACCACTGTCTCCTATTATTTATTAAATCTATCTTTCTTGAGCTGATATTATTATTTTCTTTAAGAGTGGAGTGGGTCTTTATCTCATTTCAATTATTCACATGTCACGACAATTGCTTTTTGGCAAAAACTTCCAATCTCAAATAGCAGGTCGTTGCACTTACTCTACTGTTCATCTTTTCAAGAAGATAACTTTACTTTTCATTTTACCCAATTATTATTATTAATTTCTTTTATATCTTAAATTTATTCACTATCTTTCAATATAAACACCAATTTCTACAATATTTCTAAATCTTAAGAATTTAAGTAAAAAAATTATGTTAACAAACATTTAATAATTAGTTTATCAATCACATGTCACTAATATTAAACATATAAAATTAATATTTATTTTTACGATTAAGAGTCATTATATAATTATGAACTTAACTCATGATTTAATATTAAGAATATAATTAAAATTTATATCTTTTAGAATATGACACATTGGTTCATTATGAAAATTAATTATTAATCAATAAATTAATTATTTAATTAATATAAATGTCAACATTCAAAATTACTGGCATATATCATTATATGTCAGTTTTTATATAAATATAGATATGAATCCATATTACCGCATATAAAATTGATATTGTTCGAATTTTAACATAATTTTTAAATAATAATACTTTTAGAGATTAACACTTAGCTGATAATAAAACTACCATTATATCAAGATATTACTTTCCATTTTTAGTTTTGTCCTTTTTAGTGATTATTAACATTGTATTTAGTTAAAATCCATAAAATTTATGAAATTTATTTACAAATCAAAAGTTTAAGTATTTTAAAAGAAATAATAATTAATTTAAAATTCTATATAATTAAATTTGTATAGAAGTAGTTATAATTAAACTAAATTCTAATAAAATAGATAAAATTTTCTGTATTAATAAAAGTTAATATATTATATGACACAAAAATATTTTTTTAAAATCTATTATTTTCTATTTCTTATATTTTTTTTAAATGAGATAAATTGTTTTAATGGATTTTAACCAAACATATACCGCATTAGAAGAATATACATTAAAATTATTCATAAAAGATTTACTTTTACTTGTAAAGTAGTCAATAATATCTTCATTATTTTTTAAAAAAGTGCATTTACTTTTAGTTTTCTTTTTTTGTCGTTTTTACATGATTCCTTGTCTATTTCTCTTCAAACAATTTCTGACCTAACTCTTCATTTCTTGGTCATTACGCAAATTGTTCTTATATTTTAAATTTTAAAGTTTACTGTTCATTTTGTATACTACAAAGTTTCAGATCAAATTTTCAAGTCAAATTTTCCTTTTTATCAAAGCTCTTCTGCTAAATCTATATTAGTTAAGAATTTAATACGTGTACAACTTATTTTACTGATATATTGCTAATTTCATAAAATTAGTCAGCTTTGTATTTATATACAAAATAATTTCTAACAAATCACAGATTGATTATATCTTAAATTAACTTTTATTGATATAAATTAATTAATTTTTCTATTAAACAGTGATTTTAATTTTAAGTATAGTATATCAATTATATTTTAGTCTTGATTTATATAAATATTGTTAATATATTAAAGGATAAATCATTTTTATAATTAAATAATAATCTAATTTTGAAAATTATTATATTAATTATATTTTTAGAATTGTTTTTTAAATTCACATTTTCAATCCTGCGATTAGTTATTAGTGGAGTTATTTTGGTCCAGGTTGGGGTCCGATTTTTTTTCTTTTTCTTCCCAATAGATAAGAGATTCATTCATCATCGAAAACACATTATAAATTGATAAGTTCCTCCAACCAGTTATGTTGTGCTGAAAAAAAGGAGTTGAAAAACTCAAAACAAAGAGGGTCTTTTTTGTTACCACCTATATAGTGTTTCATATAATAATAACAAAAGGTATAAAAAAGTTTAGTGGAAGTGCAATTAAACCTTTAAACTTCAAAGGAGTTCAATTGTACTATGCAAGTTTGAAAGCATAATAATTATATTCTCGCAATTAGCTATTTTTTTAACTAACGATGATTGTATTAATTTTATTTTATTTTATCAAAGTGAAGAATAAATTATTATTTTAGCAAGGCGCAATTAATAGTTCTTCAGGTGCAAAATAAATGAATTGGAAAGAGCTAAATGGTTTATTTAACACCTAAAATTAACCGAGTTTCATGTCATTATACCGTGAAGTTGACAGAGTTAGCGTCAAGGATGTAATTGTTCTGTTTTCAAATATTAAGAGCGAAGTAGAACTGCTTTAAAGTTTAGGACTTCAACTGTACTTTGGATGAAAGTTAAAGGACTCATCGGTGTCTTTGACGAAATTGCTGGGCAACAGCGCACGCGGTGTGGGACTAAGCCATTCTAATTCTACCGAAAATTACTTGGCAAAATTCAGTCGGACCCTTACGCTACATCTCGATCACTACCAACAATTATTTCATTAAAATGTCAACTATTATCAATTATTATTTCGTGAAAAATATGATTACTGGTTCTTAAGTTAACTTTACTCTAGCCTCCAACATGTATTTTAGAATGTGGTATGTATACCCACTTTAGAGCCCTAGGCCCATTAAAAAATAAATTATATAGGCTGGCCCGATTTTTTTTTTTTTTTTATCTGAATCTAATTGGCCCATCTTCACTCACTTTAGGCCCATACATATATGATTGAGTGTTTATATTTCTTTTGATAGATTAGTATTTTACATTTAAATGGAGAGAGATATATGGATCTTATCTAGTAATTGTGTGTGATACGTGTGACTATAATTTTAGCCAAAGAAAATCTCACTAAAATATAATTAGAAAGTATTTCACAATTTACTCTATATCTTTCTTTCATTCATTAAAATGTAAAGTATAATATTATAAGTATAGAAATAAAAAAATTATTGAATTTATTCTTTTCATAAAAATTTAAAATTGACAAATATAATAATAGTTAGATCGATTAATTTTTTAAAATTTTTTAATGATTCAGATCAATTAATTAATTAAAATATAAAAGTAAATATAAATAATTTAATTATTTAATATAAAAGACTACGAATTAATAAAAAATAAATTAAAATAAATTATTTTTTTGTGATGTCATTAGCAGTTATAAGAAAATAAGAAAATTTGAATATAATAAGATATAAAAAAGGCTAAATAAAAATGAAAAATTAATTTATATTTTATTTTTATTTTAACTTATGGAGAGTTTTAACTGTCAAAAGAAACCCAATCGTATAATGGGGGCACTTTCACAAATTGTATTATACATTTTAAGAAGTGATACAATGAAATCCAAATTTCTTTTTCTCGATTTTTTTTGTTACTATGACTAAACATTCAATACAGTCCATCCCAGTTCGACACGCGTCAATATAAGCAAAACATGTAGAAGAAAGCCCGAAATTTTCTTTCAACCCGTCCAGGAATCCAGGAACGCTGACTCCGAACCATTTAAAACGTCGCCAAAAACATGAATTAAAAAAATCAAATATACTGTCGCTAAATCCTATAAAAACAAAAATCCCAATTATCAAAATCCAACTCCACCGATTCACCCAACGAAAAGAGAAACAAAACACACCCACATAATTCATCTTTTTAGTCACTGCCATTTTCCTTTCCCACAATATCTCCATTGTCTAAAGCTCTTTTCTCCCTCTCTCTCTCTCTCTCTCTCTCTATTTTTTAACTTCTAATTTTCACTTTAATTTTATTTTCTTTTGAAAGAATTTCAGAAACAAGATGAGGCTATTGAAAGTAGCTGCATGTAATTTGAATCAATGGTCTATGGACTTCAATTGTAACTTAAATAACATAAAAGAATCGATAACTAAAGCTAAAGAAGCTGGTGCTGTTATCAGACTTGGTCCTGAGCTCGAAATCACTGGTTATAGCTGCGAAGATCATTTTTTGGAAATTGATACTGTCAATCATGCGTAAGTTAATTCAAATTGTAAATTGCGTACTTTTTGTTTAATTTTTGTAGGTTTCTGTTAATTATTTTTAATTGATTGATTGATTGCAGATGGGAATGCTTGAAGGAACTTCTACTTGGTGACTGGACTGATGGATTGTTGTGTAGTTTTGGGATGCCTGTTCTTAAAGGATCAGAACGTTATAATTGTCAAGTTTTATGCTTGAATAGAAAGGTTATAATGATTCGTCCAAAAATGTGGCTTGCTAATGATGGTAATTATAGAGAGCTAAGATGGTTTACTGCTTGGAAGCAAAACGAACAGCTTGTGGAGTTTCAGCTACCAAGTGATATTTCCAAGGCTATAAATCAGAATTCTGTGCCTTTTGGTTATGGGTTTATGCAGTTTTTAGATACGTAAGTAACAAAATATTGTTTCTTGATAATGGGCTTTCTTGGTTTTTCTTTATTATTATTTTTATACTGATTAGCTGCTTATCAAGAAGCTAATAGTCTTGTTTTTTTCTTTTTCTTTTTTGGGGGTGCTTTAGTGCTGTTGCTGCTGAAGTTTGTGAAGAACTTTTCACCCCTGTCCCTCCTCATGCTGAGCTTGCTCTCAATGGGGTTGAAATATTCATGAATGCAAGTGGAAGTCACCATCAGTTGAGGAAGCTCGATCTTCGTCTTCGTTCTTTCATAGGCGCTACTAATGCTCGAGGAGGGGTTTACATGTACAGTAATCACCAAGGATGTGATGGCGGTCGCCTTTATTTTGGTATACAAATGCTCCTTAAATTTATAGATGCTGTTTTCGTTTGAATAGGACAAGAATCTCCAACAAGTTGTTAATCAATCATTACAAATTTATTCTTTTTTATTAAGCTTGCTGTTTATGCCGATTAATAACTCTCCTTAATACTTTCTTCCTTTCAGATGGATGTTCTGGCGTTGTTGTAAATGGAGAAGTGGTTGCTCAAGGATCCCAATTTTCTTTACGGGATGTTGAGGTTGTGATTGCTCAAGTGGATCTGGATGCGGTATGCTCTATGTTCTATTGCTTGACAGCTTGTTTGTGGACTTAAATTCTCGAGTTATCTCACTTCTACTCAAAACTGTGGTTAATGAGTTTTCCTTTGCTTGATGAAATTTCATATGCTTTTGACACTTACCGCCATCATATTCTCATTATTTGTATTATGTATGTGATTCTAATGCATCTAGTCTCTCATTCAACGGCAGGTTGCTAGCCTAAGGGGTTCTATAAGTAGTTTTCAAGAACAAGCGAGTTCCAAATCCAAAGTATCATCAGTAGCAGTCCCTTACAATCTTTGTCAGCCTTTTAACCTGCAAATGTCCCTTTCCAGCCCTATTAAGGTTTGTTGTTTATGCAGCACACTAATGTTAAATCAATGATTACTTGATGTCAACAGCTAAAACATTTGCCTGATTATTTTTTTCTCTACTTTTTTTAAGTGAAGATAGTGTTTGAAATTACAATACTTTCTGTCAGCCTGATGCTTTAGGGTCCTGCTAATCCATTATTCTTGAAACGATGGAAGTGCCTTTTATTAACCTTAATTTTCTGAGTTAACCTCGATCAATTCCTTATGAAAACTGATATGCTCACAAGTTTTGGTCTTTCCTAATACCAATCCATTTAAAAAGATGGGAAAATGGCTTATATCATTAACTAACTTAAATTTTCTGCAAGAACAGCTTCCAGTCATTATTGGCTTCATATAATCTTTTGGCAAGATAAATTCCAGAAGCTATTTGAAAGCTCAGATCTTGTAAGGTTCATAGACACCTACTTGTTGGGCAAAAGAGCAGAGTCTATTTTAATTATTGTTGCAACTATTTCTTTTCCTTTGTTTCCTGTACGTGGAAGCTGATAAGATTTGTACATTTTCGCAAGTTTATAAACTAATGAGTAACATCTTAGTTGTGCCATCTGCAAGTCATCTTACCAAGTCCATTAAATTGACCAATGATTCCTTATTTGAAGATCAATTATCATTCTCCTGAAGAGGAAATAGCCTTTGGCCCTGGCTGCTGGCTGTGGGACTATTTAAGAAGAAGTGGAGCTTCTGGATTTTTGCTTCCTCTTTCTGGTGGAGCAGATAGCTCCTCTGTGGCTGCTATTGTTGGCTGCATGTGCCAAATGGTTGTAAAAGGTCAGTTCATGAAATTAATATATTGAATATTCTAGTACTAAAATTTTTATGGTATAGAACAAGGTAAAACCAACTAATGTAAGGTCTTAGAAGCTTAATACCCCAATTAAGTGGAAAGGGATATCGACATAGACAACGAGGTATTAAGAGCTGAATTTAGTACCCATGTCAACTAGCTAATCGCAGAGACAGATTTCTGTAATATATCTAAACAAACAGGCAATATTTACTTTGATCAAGGCTATTGCCCAGTTATGGTCCTAGGGAGAATTTGGATTTTGGAATAAATCCTGTCCTTCGGTGTTGTGACATTAGATTGGGACTATTTAGTTTTTGCAAGTGCCTTGAAATACTTTTAGCTGAAGCTATTATTGTTTGAAAGAGGTGAATTCTTGTTTGTCACGTTAGTAGAGTTGCAGCTAGCAGTTTTTGTGTGCAGTGGAGACATAAGGCTTTTCTCCATTCATTTTTTGATTCTGAACATTGCTTGCAGAGATTGCGAATGGGGATGAACAAGTAAAAGCTGATGCTGTACGAATTGGACGTTACACCAATGGGCAATTTCCCACTGACAGTAAAGAATTTGCAAGGCGCATATTCTATACCATATATATGGGGTCTGAAAACAGGTTGGTGTTTGTAGGAAGTTTTCTTGCTTTTGTTCTTCTGTACTATTCTTGTAGTTTTGTTAGGGGTTTAAAGGTCAATTTGCCCCCTCAACTTGGAGTCAATGGTCAATCTACTCGGATTTTAACTTTTGGTCCATTTTACCCACCAACTTGGCAAAAGCTGCCAATTTAATCCAAGCCCCCACAAAATTAAGAGATGGGATTCCACGCATTATGCAAAGCAATTAAAAGTTCAGTGAAAGGATTTAATCAATAAATAAAATTCAATTTAGTCCTTAAAACTTCATGTTAAGTATCAATTCTCTATTGCTGGAGTGTTGAGAAAGCCTCTCTTTTACTTTTCACATTGAGAATGTTTTGCAATGACATTGTTTTACAGTAACTTTTTTTTTTCTTGGTTTTTACAGTTCTGAATCCACAAGAAAACGAGCAAAGGTTCTTGCAAACGAGATTGGTTCATGGCACCTTGATGTTCCAATAGATGGTGTTGTTTCTGCATTTCTGTCCTTGTTTGAAAAAGTAACTGGCAAGCGACCACGTTATAAGGTAACCGGGTTTTTAACTTGGTATAGAAGATTTCACCTCAGTCCTGTGGAGTAATATAATTCCGTCCATCCCCAGTCAATATTTTATCCAGCATCTATGATAGCTCAGGCAAAAAACTTAAATTTGCACTTTTGCATTGTTATGTCTGCATATGCTCCTACTTTAATTTTTTGTCATCAATGAAATCTTCACATAGGTTCTAATCTTACTGTGACTTATTTTCAGTGTCTTCAATGTTTGGGAAATAAAAGCTATTTTATATTAGACTTTGTTTCAGTATTTAAAGCAGTCACTGTTGCCTTGATGTGTCATTTACAGCGAGTGTTATCAAAATTTTGTTGGTTTTCTTTTCACAGGTGGATGGGGGTTCTAATATTGAGAACCTAGGTTTGCAGAACATTCAAGCTCGAACAAGAATGGTGCTAGCATTTATGTTAGCCTCACTCTTGCCTTGGGTTCACAATAAGCCAGGATTTTATCTCGTCCTAGGAAGCTCTAATGTGGATGAAGGATTGCGTGGATATCTGACAAAGGTAATTCTCATTTTAACTTGTCTGAAAGGCAAATATTGAGCAATTTCAGTTGGTTCTTGGTTCTAAAGCAAACTGCTTTTGGTCATTAGCAATGTGCAAATGGGGTAGAGTTGAACTAGTAATTTGAACTTGAAACTTGTTGTTTATATTTTCTTAAGCTGTTTGGAGAAATTTCTTTGTTGGCGTCAATCTTTTAAGTTGTGATGATATTACCTTTCTGTGTGATATTGATGCAACCAGTAGTTAATCTGTCGCAACTATTTCCTTATAAGAGCTCACTTTTTATTTCTTTTTGCAGTATGATTGTAGTGCAGCAGATATAAATCCAATTGGAAGTATCAGTAAGCAGGATCTTCGGGCATTCCTGCGATGGGCTGCCATCCATCTGGGTTACTCATCCTTGGCAGATGTTGAAGCAGCACCTCCAACGGCTGAGCTGGAGCCGATACGTTCTGACTACAGTCAGGTACTCTTTTGCGAACAACAGTCAACGGTCAATTCTTTCCCTTTACCTTCTTCAAACGTAGCCAATGCATGTAACTATTGATGGATAAAATTACTAGGACGGTTAACATTTCTCTCTTCCAACTAAAAATCAAAGTTGTTCATTTTTCTCCCTATGCATTTTTTTTAACCTACCATATTGCTTTTTCTGCTGCTCCGAGAAACCTTTTTTCTTTTCTAATATGATGTTTGTGCGTCAATAGATTTGACTCTGCAACTGCTTCTGACCTGCATGTATTTCCCTCACTAGAATGACAAGCATTCCTTTTATGTGAGTGATAATATGTTAATGCTATCTTCTGCATGGAGCAGCTTGATGAAGTGGACATGGGAATGACATACGAAGAACTCTCAGTTTATGGAAGGTTGCGAAAAATTTACCGCTGTGGTCCAGTCTCGATGTTTAAGGTGAGATATTGAGTTCATTATGTCACATAAATGGGGTACTGTGGTCGAAATTTTACTTATTAGATACGATGGTGATTTTTACAGAATCTCTGCTATAGATGGGGTTCGAGATTAACTCCATCGGAGGTTGCTGAGAAAGTGAAGCACTTCTTCAAGTACTATTCAATTAATCGTCACAAAATGACTGTCTTAACACCCTCTTATCACGCCGAGGTATTTAAGTATTAAAGAGAGACAATATAATATGCGTATTTACTAAACTTTATGCAAAAGACTTAAAGTGAGGTATCCTGCTTGCAGAGTTATTCACCAGAGGACAATAGATTCGATCTTCGACAGTTTCTATACAATGTAAGATGGCCCTATCAATTCCAAAAGATTGATGAAATAGTTGAAGAGTTAGATGGGGAGAGAGTTGCTCTCTCAGAATCAAACGGGGTGTTGTCAAATGGAGTAGGGATGGGGGTTGTGGCAGCAGGTTCAGGTGATCCCAAAGCTGGCTTTTAAATTTACAAAGGGCACAAAATAAACTTTGCATCCCACAGAATCATGTCTCAATAAATTGTTTGCTGCAGTTCGTTGTAATAAGCTTCGCATCTCAACTACTGTTGTCGTGTTAATAAAAATCTCATGTATCTCACCGAAGTTGATAAAAAGTAATTTGGTTGCATGTTTTTTTTGCGAAGCGTATTCCTCTTTATCTTTGTATAGCGAAAGGCTTGGACACGTCATATCTCCCCTCCGGCAATTGCATTCAGCCCACCGGCCACTCCCAAGAGTAATTGAGAAGAGAGCTCCTTCTGCTCTGGCTACTCGATTTATTTGCATTTGCTTTCTACATAGGGTGAACGACAAACACCCTCTAGTATTTTGGAGGGTTATACTAGTACTTCTGTGTTATTAATATTAAATATATTATTGTCTCATTCCATTTTTAATTTGTTACGCCAAATAATCTTTCCGTACATTTTCCTTTTGCTAAAATCAACTAGTTAATGAGATGCAATCAAATTTATCAATCCATTATTTAAACAACTAAATTAGAGTAAGGGATTTAATTGGCACATTTAAAAGAGATTTAATACCATATTAAAGTCATTGTAAATGAGTCCTTTTTATCGAATTAAAATAGATTTGTTTTTATCTTTTGGCTCAGTTTAATCTCTTTATTTAAAAATAAATTTTTATTTGGGTGAATTTGATTGCTGAACTCTTGAATTTTTAGAGTTAGTCATTAATCAGTTGAATTCTCGGAAAAACTTTTAAATTTTTAAGATTAATAATTAATCAGTGAATACATAAGAAAAAAAATATTTTATTATAACGAATTAAAAATGAAAGATATAATAATATAATATTGAAAAAGCAGAAAATACTGATATAATATGCTAAAAAAATGTCAAGGGTCAGAATTTCTGCCGCAAATATACATAAACATAGGAAGTGTTTATCAGGAATCATATTAATATACGGAGTGAGTAATAAATGGATTTTAGGGAAATACATATGATTATTCACACATGATGTTTAGAAAGAGAGAATGCAGCATGTAACATATCCAGGCTCCGCTTTATTTCTTATGAGGCAATTTTTATGTATGTAATTTTGAGCTTATTCAATTAAAATTAAAACGGTAACAATACTTTAGAAAGAGATAATGCAACTTTACATTGCATTCGGGAAGGCAGATTTTAAAACAAAGAACAAAATTACAAATTAGTAATAACATAAGGAAAAAAGGCATTTATCTTCAGCGTGTTTTACCCTCCAACAAAAAAACTGCTGCACAAAAGGGAAATTTCCCATCCCCTTTTTGCTTCTACCATAAGAAAAATTACAGTATTCTCAACCAACCTCAAGCCTAGACTAAATCCTCATTTCATCATCCTGCCATCTAATCTTAGCAGGGAATCAATGGAATCATAGATTCTTACAGCTCGTCATGTGAATCATCTTCTTCTGTCGAACCACCTCCTGGGGCTCCACCAGATCTCTGATATACAGCAGTGATGATTGGATTGCACACAGCTTCAACCTCCTTGAGCTTCTCTTCGTAGTCTTCTTTCTCAGCGCTCTGGTTGTCATCAAGCCATTCTAGGGCTTCTTTCACAGCAGTTTCAATTTTCTCCTTCTCATCAGACTCGAGCTTGTCGGCAAGCTTGTCTTTGTCGCTAATCTGGTTTTTCATGTTATAGATGTATGTCTCCAGACTGTTGCGTGCATCAATCCTCTCCTTCACCTTCTTGTCCTCCTCAGCAAACTCTTCTGCCTCGCGCACCATGCGCTCAATTTCCTCCTGGCTAAGACGGCCCTTGTCATTGGTAATAGTGATCTTCTCTGATTTACCTGTGCCCTTGTCTTCAGCCTTCACGTTCAGGATACCATTGGCATCGACTTCAAATGTAACCTCAATTTGAGGGGTTCCCCTGTTGCATAAAAAAATAAAGAAATGTCAAACCTCCAGCTAACTGGTGAAGCAAATGCCGAGGGAAATCTATAAATGAAGGGAAGCACATACCTTGGAGCTGGAGGAATGCTAGTAAGATCAAATTTCCCAAGCAGTCTGCAATCCTTTGTGAGACTCCTTTCACCTTCAAACACCTGATATTACACCAGAAGCAAGTAAGCTGAGGTTCACCTAAAGTGTCCAACAAAGGCACGTAAGAAAAAGGAAATAATTCTACCTGAATGGAGACAGTAGTCTGCTGATCCTGGTAAGTGGTGAAAACTTGAGATTTCTTGGTCGGGATGACAGTATTCCTAGGAATCAACTTGGTCATCACACCACCGACTGTTTCAATACCAAGGGTGAGCGGAGCCACATCCAGGAGAAGGATATCTGCATCAAGCATGCAGCAAAAAATATTGTCAGTCAGAGGTCTCCAAACATGGCGTCTTGTCAAAATCATAATGCCACTTTCATCAATAACTCCACCACACTAAGCATTTGATAGAAAATGAATAAACTACCTTTGGTTTCATCACCACCCTCTCCACTCAAGATTCCTCCTTGTACAGCAGCACCATAGGCAACAGCCTCATCTGGGTTCACACCCTTGTTGGGCTCTTTCCCATCAAAGTAGTCCTTAAGGAGTTGTTGAACCTTGGGAATTCTAGTACTGCCACCAACAAGAACAATTTCATCGATCTGGTTTTTCTGCAAACCAGCATCTTCCATTGCTTTCTTCACAGGTCCCATGGTCTTCCTGAAAAGATCATTGTTCAATTCTTCAAAGCGAGCTCTGGTGAGTGGTTCAGAGAAATCTACGCCATCAAAAAGTGACTCAATCTCCACACGGACTTGATGCTGACTGCTAAGAGCTCTCTTGGCCCGTTCAGCCTCCCTCCTGAGCTTTCCAAGAGCCCTATTATCCTTGCTGATATCCTTTCCATGCTTTTTCTTGATCAATTTAATGAAGTATTCCATAATCCTTTGGTCAAAGTCCTCACCTGGAAGAACATGTAACATAAGCATACACTCGCAACATGCAAAACATATGAAAAGGTAACTAGATAAGGCAGAGCCAATTCTCACCTCCCAAATGAGTGTCTCCATTTGTTGAAAGGACCTCAAAAACACCATTATCAATAGTCAAGATACTGACATCAAATGTTCCACCACCAAGATCGAAAACAAGGATGTTCTTTTCACCGCCTCTCTTGTCCAAACCGTAGGCAATAGCAGCAGCGGTTGGCTCATTAATAATTCTAGCCACATTAAGTCCAGCAATAACACCAGCATCCTTTGTAGCTTGCCTCTGAGCATCATTGAAGTAGGCTGCATTATGACAAGGAAGACCATATTAGCAGACATAAAGTATTTGCGTATAAAGCTCAAAATCAGTCAAAACAAATTGATACTTTCACTCACCAGGAACAGTAACCACAGCATCCTTAATTTTCTTCCCAAGGTATGCTTCTGCTGTTTCCTTCATCTTAGTCAAGATCATAGCGCTGATCTCCTCAGGACTGAAGACCTTAGTTTCTCCATCCTTGATCTTGACCTGGATATAAGGCTTTCCATCCTTGTTAACAATCTTATACGGAACCAGCTTCATGTCCCTCTGGACCTCCTTGTCCTCAAACCTGTAAAAGAAGAAGCCTCAGTAACCATACAACTTACTGAAGTCCCATAAAAATAGACCAAGAACAAATTGAAAGTGGCATTACTTTCTTCCAATAAGTCGCTTGACGTCGAAGATGGTCCTTTCGGGATTGACAGCTGCCTGATTCTTGGCAGCCTCACCGATGAGCCTTTCACTGTCGGTGAAAGCAACCCACGATGGGGTGATACGGTTTCCTTGGTCATTGGCTATAATCTCAACATGACCGTTCTTGTAAACACCAACACAAGAATAAGTAGTTCCAAGATCTATTCCAATTACTGTTCCCAACTTTGTAGCTTCCTCTTTCGCAATGGAGATTGCAAAAAGACATCCTATTAATGCAAGATTGAATTACATTAAAAACCAAATTTAAATACATAAAATAGATGATGCAAGGTGTGATAATGTAATGATTCATCATGTAATTCATGTTATCGCTTCAGTCGCTCGAGCAAATAAAATATCAGTATTCAAACAGTTATTTAACACTAAATGACACATTAAAAACAAATCATTCTCAAATTAAAAGTTGATGTATGTTTAGGAAATGACGCAATCATGAATAGGTTTTAAAGACATGAGAGCTAACGATGAACAACTAAGATTAAAGAAATGAAAAAATAAGCAAGTATATTATTACTAACATCATAAAACAGAAGAACGTGACCTGAGCGCTAGCTTAACATTTCGCTTAATAATAATTAAACGCCGTCGTATCATTTCATAGATTATTAGATCATCATTTCTTTCTAATGATAGAAAACAGTAAAAGAAAACACACAGATCTAATTAAGTAAACTGAAAATAATAACCTAAAATATAAGCACTAAAACAAATCCAGATCCGTAACATTACAGTTTTTATTCTATATAAAACGAACAATAAAAATAAAATTAAATAAATATAAGAAAGAAAATCAGATCTACGATCTAAGGAAACAGCACTTACCAAACAGAACAATTGCTGATACAACAGCACCGCGTGCTCTCCAAGAGCCGGCCATCGCTTCTCTCTGAAACTCTCTCGCTCGCTCGCTCGCTTCTCTCTGTTTTTACTTCAAGTGGTTAATGTATATTTTGTGTTTAAAAGGCTTCTATTAGTTGCCAACCGCGAACTCCTTTCTTTATAGAATCGCGCGTGCTGGGCTTCAACTTCTTATAGACCATCATACCGCTTCTTCGTCTCTCTTTACTAAAATCAGCTGAATGCCAAATGCGGGAACATGTCATCAATGATGACGTGGACCAATCAAGTCTCGGAATCAAATCTTTTAACCAATTGAATTCATTCTTGTGTTGTGATCATCGTGGCCGTTTATCATTGGACGGGTTTACGTGTCGAATCTGTTTTGCATTCTCTTTCTAATGTTTGACGGTTTTTTGATGGGCCAATATTGGGCTACTGCAAGCCCAAATATCCACATTATACTGGCAGGTTCTGGACCCGCTCTCTCACTGCATATCAACATTTTTTCTTTAAGTTCTTTTAACACTTAAACTGAGCATGTGCAGAGACAAAGCCCATTAAAAAGAATTTAATTGAATAAAACTTGAGTCCAATTATAAAACTAATCCCTTTAGTTGTTTACTTTTTACCACTTATAAGTCATTTTATTATTGGCTAAAACACCAAATAAACTCTAACATTTTTGCATTTTTTCAGATTTACCCAAATATTTTAATTTTGATAATTTTACCCTAATTTATAAAATTGATTTCAATTGTATTAGCCAGGTTAAATTTATAAATTAGTTTGTGGCTATAATTTACGTATCTACCACCTGAAAAAAAGAATAAATTTTTTAATTATTTATATTTTTTTTTGTGGAAAGTAATGATAAAAAAAATAAAATTTAAAGTGCTTCTTTTTTTATTATCAATTTAAAATTTTAATTTTTGGATGAAGAATGACATTTCTAAAGATATCACGAATTTGAGAAATGATTGTAATATCTAGAATTTTGAGAAATTTATATTACATGCCACTTAAGTAATGGTATTATTAAAAATATTTTTTTTTCTAGTTGGCAGATACGTTAAGCATATACACAATACAAATTTTCAATTTCTCCAGTTAAATACAATTAAAATTAAATTTTTAAATTAAAATAAAATTATCAAAATTAGGAGGTTTAGATAAATTTGAAAAAGTATAAAAGGATTTGGACGTATTTAATAATTAACGTTCTATATTTGTGTTTATTCTATAAAGTGGATAGTTGCTTTTTGTATGAGGTGGATAAATAATTATTATATTTATTTTTTTAATTAATTGATTATGTATCAATTATTCTATATTAAAATATAAATTATTTATATATTTAACAATGTATAGAGCCGTATAAATAAGAATTACTTTACTTTTGATAACTTAATTCCAAAATTTATGGGGTTCACTATTCTGTTTTCTTTTAATACTGTTATCCTTCGCTCCATAAAATTTGGCACTATTTTTCTACCTCCGTCATTTTTGTTTTTTCCATTTGCACTTAGAATTGTTATTTTTTTTTTTCTAGTGCTTCTTCTTCTCTTTATAAAATAAGGCCGAATTACTAAAAAATAATTCTAAGTTTTCATTTTATTTAATAATTTTAATTAATTTCTTAAACTTTTAGCAGTATATTGAAATAAGATTTTTTTTTAAATTATTTTTTTATTACAATTTTCAGTTATAATGTTAATGTAGCCAGAAATTAATAAAAAATTAATTATTTATTCGTGCATTGTACGGCCGTTATTATTATTTTAATTATAAAATTAAATTTATAAATATAATTTAATCAATTGTTTAATATTTAACATTGATTTATTTTGAAAATAATAGTAAACTAACTATTTTTAAATGTTTTTAATTTTTTAATATTATATCTATATTATTATATTAATAAAATATTTATTTATTAATATTATCTTTAAATTAATACTATCAATAAATTATTTTTAAAATATTTATCATATTGTATCAATTAATATTATCAATATAATTGATATTACTTTTTTTTTTTTTAAATTAGAAACTATTATATAATTAAAAATTAATTTATTAGTGAGTATAATATTTAAAAGTATTATTTATTATTATTAGAATCATTATATAATTAGAAAACTAACTTGTTAGTTAATTTAATTAATATGTTATCTTTTAGAATAATTATTATCTAATTAGAAAACTAATATATTGGTAATATGTTATTTCTTAGAATTAGAATGAGAGTTTAATTAGGAATGTGACTTATTAATCAATAAATTAATAAAAAAATATAAAATTACATATAAGCTTGAAAATCCTATGTGTAAAAAAATAATACATATGTCAAAATAAAAATTCTACATATTAAAAATTAAACACACGTGTTAAAAAATTTTAGGTCTCATAAATTAGAAATTAATATATTTATTGATTTATTGATTCGGCAAATTAGTTTTTTAAAACACCATCTATTTAGATTAAAATTTTAAAACACCATCTATTTAGATTAAAAGAGATAATTATTTTCTTCAATTCTTTTTCTTGCTACTAGTTTCTCTTATTTCTTTTACTTTAGATGTCTAAATATAAAAACTTAATAAAATAACAGCAGAAAAATTAAATCAACAACAATAAGGAAATTAAACTAACAACTTCAAAGAGAAAAATAATATATATATACCTATATTAGAGGGGATTTTGCTTTTTTGGTTAATTTATTTATGTACTTGGAAAATAGGTCTAAAGCACTCCTTAAACAGAAACCTATTATGAAAATGATAAAAAAAAAAATTATATTGACCGTGGATTTGGAGAAAAAGATAATTTCTTTTTTGTTTAAAGAGTGTTTTGGAAAATCAAGTCATCAAAATTTGAGTTTTTAATATTTTATTAACTTCTAGTGCCACATACTGGAAAGTAATTTCAAAAAAATTAAACTCGGAAAGAATTAGCTAAGATTCAGAATTTGTTCAATTAGGCCTAAAACAGATACGTTCCTTTCTATAGCAAGCAATTTTTGAGAAGCGGATTAGCCAATTAGTGCTAATGAAGTAACCGCAACTGTTAATGTTGAAACAGAAAGTTCTCGTGTAAATCATCTTCCTAGAGGTGCACATAGTTGATTATCAGAATGAGATTTGAACTCAACGCTGCATTGTTTTCCCTTCCTATATGATTCTTTTGGTTCCTCCTGTAATCCTGTGGCAGTATGTCGATATTTTACTACCTCTACCATAATGTCATATCTTTATTTCTGCAAACTTAATTTGCTTATTTCGCCGGACTTTGAATTTCTATGTCATGAACAGTTACATAATCTAGTCTGTTATTATGTTCAAGGATTAGAATACCTTTGAACTTTTGACAGCTCCAGTTTTGGAACCCAAAAGCAAATTAACCGCTCACCCGAAAGAAACTTAGCAGATGATTATTGATAACATATGATGCCTTTTGCATTGGCTCTTTCCTTTAATAGTCTATAGATTAATTGCGATTCCTTTATACGTACATTATGAACTTAAGACATTCTAAGTAACCAGATGCTTGACTGAACCTGGAAACTGTCATTTTTAAAGTTGTTGCCAACACCAGCCAAGTATAAAAACTTGGCTACATTTTTGGTCGTGCAGGGGATAATGAATTCTTGTGAATAATATATGGTACAGTGGTTGCCAACAGAGACGAGTTAATTATATTGGATGCAGCTGGTTTTATGTATAGTGGTTAGCAGCCAATTATCTGGCTGCTGGAGTGGGCTTTTTTATTAGCCTTGTGTAGTTTCCACTACTTTCCATTCTCTATTGACTTTTGCATCTGTTCACGTTTCTGAACACTGTATACCGAGGGAGGGGGGGTGTGCGAGCAAATGGCAGCGGCGTCGTTTAAATGGATTTTACAGTTATTGTTCGGAAAAAAAAAATTGTAGTGGTTAGTAATATTATTATTGTCGGAGAAACTATGTACCAAAACGGCGACGGCGGTTTCTGCATCGGACATAATACTACTATTATTATTATTTTTTTTTTTTGAAATATGTAGACCAAGTTAAGGTAAAAGTGAAACCAGGTTTTCTTTATGCCCTATACTTCCATATGATTTTTTTTCAGATTTAATTTTAATAAACATTGTCATATGATAATATTCTCTACTAATAAGAATTGAAAGTCATTATAGTATTTTAATAAAGCAGGATTTCGAACTCAAATTTCCATGGCAACTGTACTAGCTTTATACATAATATGAGATTAGGCCTATCATAAGATCATATCGTATTAATTATGTATAAAATTTGAATTAATGAATCTTAAATTGATTTCAAGATATTCCGGTAGGTACCTGCCAGCTTGTTATTTAATTTTCTATAGATCCCTGGCAAGGTTGAATACAAATATTACTTAACTTCTCAAACTGTACTAGCCAAATTTTATATTCCTCCTTTAATGGGTTTAGTGAGTAATACTTACCTGGATAACATTAAGTGTTAAGAACCTCCAAGGATTAGAACCACGAACCCTAATGATTATGAACCCGTGAATTACTATCTTAGAAACCCAAGAACAAATTGAGTTTCAAAACCCAAGAACCGCTTAAATCAGATTGCAAGGTATGGTTGGTCAAGATCAAAACCTAAAGAAAACTAAGTTCTTTAAACCCTAACCCTTAACACGCCACAAGAATAGATCAATTCCTTGATAAGTGGTTTATGCATTCAACAAGAATTTAAGAATTCAAGCAAATATGCAAAGAAAACAACTACTATAATTTAATCAAAATTCGAATCCCCCAAAACACACCTTAAGGGGCATTTTTATAGCCACCTAACATAAGAAATCCTAGTAAAACTATTAACCCTAGCCGCCACATAATAAAAATAGACAATAACATTGTTCTGAACTTAAATAAAAGATTTCAGCCCAAATATTAACCCACATTAGTCTTCATGTATTTGGACTTGCAAAACATTAAATAAAGTCCATTCAGATGTGTCTTTACTTGGGCTTATTCTACCATGACCAATTGAGCTTCCTTAACTAGCCCAATCTTGCATATAGCCAATTAAAGTTTTTTGTAGCTTCTTGAATCTTGACCTTGTAATTGGGCCTTGTAGCATGCTCAATGAATCCTTAGCTTTATCTTTGATTTTCTTGTTGTCTTCTTCATCAAGTCCATCTTTAAGCTTTGGCCATGTCCATATCATTTAGCCATTTGCAAATGTATTTATGTTAATCACTTATGGGTAAGCAAGCTTCACTAACTTCTATCTACCCCCTTTGATTTTTGTTACATCTTTTCACTAGAGGGAAGTGTTCGATCTTTTTTAACTGCCGATAAAGAAAATCTAGCTGTGATATTTGAGCCAACTTGCTGTTGTCCATCTCTGAGAGCCAAAAAACTAAAGCTTGTGGCCCCAGCTCGAGTCTATTTTTGCTTTGACCTGCAATCTTGATTTTTTTAGTACTACTCGTCTTCTATCATCTTATAATTTCTTTGTATAATAAATGAAAATAAGCTTCAGGACTTGCCAGGTTTCAATTTTAGATAAATCTTTACCATAACTACACATGCAGCTCACGAGTAATCTCCTAATAAACGTAAAAAGTCAGAAAAAGTGAAAGAAGAAGCTTAATTGACCCTTTAAACCTGACAAGCCATTAAGTATTTCAAATAGATGCTTCTCTGGGTCTTCTTTCTTGTCTTTAATCGGGTACTTCTTATTTTATAAATGGTGTCCTATTGCATTATAGTTCTTATGTCGGACTTTTTAATTAGCTTATGCTAAGAATAGACTTTGAAGTATTATATGTGATAATTCTCACTATTGGTTTGACATATTCGGAACGGTTTGATAAAAAGTTAAAATATGTAAATTCATTAGTTAAGTGATACAAGCTTCTTCTTTTTCTTTTTTAACAATGAGTGATATAAATTTAAGGATTGTAGTGCTTAGCAACTAGGCAACATATCTATAGATCATGCTTAGATTATTCTTTCATATGTAGTAATTACCACATTTATGAGTGTTATGTAGTCTTGCTTCAGCACTTACAGTTGATTGTTGTCCTTTTTCTGAGCCAAAAGAATATAAGACCCTATGGCCCCTGGTAGGTTAATTTGCTTTGACCTTAGGAAACTATGTAAGTTTCTTGAATTACATTACACCCAATTGCCTCCTTCTTGCTCTCTATATGCATTATATGATGTTCTGGCTTCACCAATGAAAGAAAATCAAGTAAAAATAAAATATTCAAGTCATATATAATACAGCTCACATATCCAATAATGAAATGTAGCATACAAACATAAAAGGTAAAAGAATTTCCAGCTAAGTAAATTTGTAGCCAGCAAATTACATGATGTGGCAGAACTTAGTTGTCATGCCAAAAAAAAAATGCCCACCTTTCAAGCATTTTTTTTCTTTCTTTCCTATTAAAATCATTACATAGACTACAACTAGTTACCACACAAATGACTTGCAAACAAAGCAAACCAACTAAAGTTCTATGATGCAGAGCACCCTTGTTAACAAATGAAATCCACATATATACTCATGATAAGCTTTACATGAATTGAATCCTAGAATAGTCTAATTTTGTATTCACAAAAAGAAGACAGAACAAAAGGCGAAATCACAAACCTAAGCATGAATATAAAATTTCTCTGCTTTATACTTTTTTTTTTTTTTCCATTCATGGTTAAAAAGTCTTGGTGGTTTGGAAATCCACAACCAAAAGGACAAATGTTGTAGACAAGGAACTATTGAAAATAATGTTGTGTCTACAAAGCTAAATGGGAGATTAGATGGTGTTTTAAGCTATTATTGAATCTTGCTAAAAGTAGAGGATTTGAATTTTATGAAGAAAAAAGAAAAGATGGGAAAGGTTGGGTGGTCAACTTAAAGAAGGTGCTGTGACCTATTGTGATATGACTGCCACCATCCAGATCCTAGTGCCAAGAAAAATAAGAAGGGCACATATTCTTTATCTAGGGACCCCCACTTTATGGGAGAGAGATGATAAGCCTTGTCCATTACCACACAGTATGACCTTAATTTATAAGAACAATATATGGCGAAGCAATGTTACAGTATGGTATACAGTAAGCATGCAACATAAACAGTACCCATCATGTCTAGTGACCTCTATATATTTGACAATCTCTTGACACTCTTCTCTTCAAAATGGGATTCAATTTTCTTTGCCTAGAATTTAGTTTGGAAAATGGATATTGCGACTAATGCAGGATGTTTCATGCACTGTTAGGGGACATAAAGGAAAGCCAGCTGCATTGAACAATTAGGGGTCTTCGTTTCAAATGTCAATAGAAGTGCTAGCTAGAATTTGCAATACAGCCTTTAATGGTGGAAATATGTGGAACTAGTGTTCTTAATAGTAGTTTCTAGTTGTTTGAGTACACCCTGACGAAGATCATTACTGCCATAGTCTAGTCAAATGGATCGAAGCTTATTTATGTAAAGTAGATAAAAGTTGTGCCTATAAAAACAGTTGATAGAAGGTTTTGATATCTAAATAAGGTAGTTATCGTCTATAATATTTAATAATTTATTGTTTAGTTGGTTTTTTTAGGTTATAAAATATAAAAAAGAATTTTAAGAATTATGATAGTTTAAATAAATTAGAGCTGCACAACTTGTAGTTTATATTATTTGATCTGCTCTATGCTTAATTGCGCATAAATGCAATGTCGGTATCCTATGTTGGCTATTTTCCGAGTGGCCTTCACTATTGGTTCACCTAATCTAATAAAATTCCAATTCCTTATGTAATGATTTCATTTATAGGATTCTTAGTTATTTTCTTTGCATCTTGATTTATTAAGTATAAAGTCTCTATTTAAAGATGAGGAGCACCATACACTAAAGCATTAAATATTTAAGATATGAAATGAACAGGACAGGACGTGGGGCTTTATTCCAATGGCTCATGTTGTCGATCAGGACACCATTTAGCTAAATAGTGAATTAAAGTCTAGCCGAGAATTAATGAAGATTCGATATATAAGATTAAAAAAAGAGTAGAGATATAACATATAGACACACACACACTGGTGGAACTTGCGCCATGCAAGAAACATTGATTGGCGCCTAACAATAGGCTTTTTGAGGAAAGGAGGCAAAGCCTTGATAGGAAATTGAGTGCTGTGTTGACTTTCTTGTTTTACTGTGTTTGCTAATGGGTATTGCATTCTCAGCCATCATTCATTTCTACAAAGCTTTTGAGTACAGGTTGCACCCAGCAGCACAGCACCATGAATTAATAGACCTGTCCCACTTCTTTCCTATCCATTATAAATTCAACGCGTACCTCCTCTCTAGCCCTGGCTATCTATTGCAGCAATCGCCACTGTATTTCTCATGGCTGGTTATTATCACACCAAAGCCCTAGCAGCTCTTCTTTTCCTTCTCCTTTTCCTTGATTTATCATTAGGTCAGATAACTTCTCCATATTTCACGTCTCTTGCTTGCAAACTATATATTCATTGTAAGTAACTTACGGTTTCCATGTCATTCTCTTTGTAGGCCATGTTTTGGATGTTGCAGAAGACATGAATCATGCCAACTTACCAAGTCATGAGGTAACTAAATTTATTCAGTTTCAACTTCATCTGTTATATATACATAAAGATAACTTACAGATTTATGTCTTTTAACTTTCAAATCTTTTTCCATTTTAAAAAAAGCTTCCCACTAATTCATTCTACACATTAAATGAATTATATTTCCTTTATTTTTGTCACTTAGAATTTTCTTTTCTCTTTTTATTATTTTTATTTTTCTATTTTATATAAATTATTTTAAGGGAAATTAATTTTCACTTTTAATTTTTTTAGCCATTTTTTATAAACAAGAAATTTACTCAATCATTTTCTTTTATTTCTAAAATTATTGTCCTGAAAGAAAAAAAAAATCCACATTTCTCGCTCGTTCTTATTATTTTGAAGTGAAAGAATGCATTCTATTATTACTGTGGTTGTGTTTGCAGGCCATTGCTGAAATGAAGAGGATGAGAAAGCTCATAGATATAGAGGCTTTATTGGACTATGAAAAGGATGGGCACGCTAATGTCAAACACGAACCACCAAAGATTGGAAAACCTAATGGTGGCAACTCCTGAACTAATTATCATGTGTTTCCGCCATAAGAGCTTTATAAAATTACTGCAATAAACTGGCTCTTGCTAGAAAGAAAGAGTATGAACATATGAGCATTGGGGTGTATTTGACCACCTGCAACATGCTCGCTGATCAGTGATAGTGCATATAGATTATGAGCTTGTCATATATGTATACTACTGTGGGTGGATATAATTATATATGAATAATATGAAACTCTTTGTAGTCATTGTGGGTGCGAGTGGTGCAATGCTCAGATGTTCTTCTTCCCTTTTATTTTCTACATCCGTTTGTCTGTCTTTTCATTTCTTGATATATACAGTAAATAACTTATAATGTTGTAATCAGAAATTTTGATTATTCTGGATTAAACTATAAATATATATTTTTCATAATAACAATTTTTAAACTATCTCTAAATTATAGTTAATATTTTCAAATTATTTTCTAATTAGAATAGATCGAATAAACTTTTTTCTTTTATTATTTCTTAAACTACATACTATCCCGGCCTCTATGTGGTTTCGCCTATGCTTGCAGTACTTGTTCCATGAATTCTTAAAGAAAGTAAAGAAAATTACCAATGATCACTCAGATTGTTCATTTCAAACACAATATAAAGTCCAATCAAAACTTTAATCCTCAGACTTCTTCTTTGTCTTTTTTATTTTTTAAATAGGAAGAGTTGTCGTACCTAAATTACATTTAATAAGTGAGTAGAGGAAATTACAAAAGCTTTGAAAATAGCTATAATGCTATTTAAAGAGACTGATCAATAACACTCAGCAAAGAGTTCTTCTGTCAAATAGGAAGAGAGTAATATGGCTACAAAAAAACAACCAAACAAAACGGCCTTTTTCATTTGACAAAAGCAGTAGCAACAAGATTTCGACACGTGGATACACACAACTGGATTAAAGACTGAAACGACAACGTTTAATCACCCGACACTAACTCATCATCCCATCTGACGCAGACGAGGACAGAGAGAGTTATCTTAAAGTCCAGTCTAAAAGAAGTAAAGAAAAAACACTAATAACACCTTAATCCTCGATGTAGCCACTTTAAACCCACTTAAAAGTTAAAACACATTATTAGTAAAGAAAACTAACTGCTCTAATTTACCATTTTGTCCTCCCAATAGCCGTAGCAGAAGTAACGGGAAAGAGAGAGAGAGAATCTCATCTTCAATTAGATCTCTCTTCTCTGTAAGTGCATTATTGTCTGTCAGTTCTTATCTTGGTAGCCTGTCCTTAATCACTTCAGTCTCTACTCTTTCTTTCTTTCTTTTATTTCTTTTCTTTCTCTGCAGCTCTAACTCAATTCTCCGATCCCAAAGCAAGAAAATCAAGAAAACCAAACAATGCCGGGTCTTGTCTCGGTCAAGACACCCCCCGATGCGCCGCCACTACGTATCTCCGTTCCCGAGATCCAACCTCAAACCCAAGCCCAAACTCCGCCCCAAGCCCGACCAGAATCCTCAGTACTAAGGACGCCAACGCCCAACAAGAAACCACCATCACCTTCGCCATCCCGATCCAAACCATCTCCGACCCGCTCCGCTAAGAAACCCCCGCCCGATTCACTGAACCCGCTTCTCTTAGCTGACGCTTCTCTTGACAACCCGGATCTTGGCCCGTTTTTACTAAAGCTAGCACGTGACACAATTGCATCTGGTGAAGGACCAAGTAAAGCTTTAGACTATGCAATTAGAGCATCAAAATCTTTTGAAAGATGTGCTGTTGATGGAGAGCCAAGTTTGGATCTTGTTATGAGTTTACATGTTTTAGCTGCTATTTATTGCAGTTTAGGTAGGTTTGATGAAGCTGTACCTGCTCTTGAAAGGGCAATTACAGTGCCGGATTTGAGTAGAGGAATGGATCACGCACTTGCTGCGTTTTCTGGGTATATGCAGTTAGGTGATACTTATTCAATGCTTGGTCAAGTTGATAAATCCATCGGCTGTTATGAGGATGGGCTCAAAATTCAGATTGATGCTTTGGGTGACACTGATCCTAGAGTTGGAGAGACTTGCAGGTAGTGTGTAATGTTTTGAAACTTTACGTGTTTTCTTCTGTTTTTTGTGTGATTTAGATATTTCGGTATTTATTATTATTTTTGGATTTTTTGTTGTGATGTTTTTGTAAATTTTGTTTTGAAGTTTGCTGCTTTGGGCTAAAGTTTCTATTTTTAGATTTATTTGTCTTCTTTTTTCTCTTATTTTGGATTTTTCTATTGTGTATTAGGAACTTGATCGTCTTGTCAGAGAATTGTATACTTGTGTAAGATTCAGTTTGATGACAAAAAAGATTGAGATTTAGCATTAGGCATGCAGAAATTTGATTAGAACTTCTGGCTTTGAATTTTATGTATGTTTTGTTATTCATCTTTGTCTAATCCATTCTCTAACTAATGATGTGTCCATATGCATGCATGTAAATTACTATATAGTCTATATACACGCAAGCAATCACATAATCTGGACTGCTGATGCAATTCTGAGGACCAACCAAAAAGTCTGGGAGGAGGGATCATTGTTTATCTCAACATAGGAATTGAAAGTCGTATGCTCATTTCCTTTGCAAGTCGAATAGGAAAAAGCATTTAGGGAAAGAAGAAAAGACAAGATCTAAGTGTTGGTCAATTTTAGCTTAGCAACCTACATTAGAAGTTGTTTGACCGTATGATGCCATTAATTTTGAATGTATGTACTATTTTATCTTCACATATTTTAAATGCTGCAATTTTATCACATCTTCCATTTGAAGTTAATCTGCACGGTGGTTGCAGTATAGTCAGATCAGCATGCTTATTTTATATCTTTGAACTCAATTTCAGTATATTTATTTGCAAAATGACAGGTACTTAGCTGAGGCCCATGTTCAAGCCATGAACTTTGATAAAGCACAAGAGTTGTGCAAGAAGACACTTGAAATTCATCGTGCGCATAGTGAACCAGCATCTATTGAAGAGGCAGCTGATCGTCGATTAATGGCCCTCATATGCGAGGCAAAAGGAGACTATGAATCAGCACTTGAGCACCTTGTTCTTGCCAGCATGGCTATGATTGCAAATGGACAGGACAATGAGGTTGCGGCTATTGATGTCAGCATTGGAAATATTTACATGTCTCTCTGCCGCTTCGACGAGGCTGTCTTTTCTTACCAAAAGGCACTCACTGTCTTCAAGTCATCAAAGGGTGACAACCACCCGTCTGTTGCCTCTGTCTTTGTACGGCTTGCTGATCTATATAACAGGACTGGCAAGCTCAGAGAATCAAAGTCTTATTGTGAAAATGCTCTGAGAATATATGCTAAACCTGTGCCTGGAACCACAGCAGAAGAGATTGCTGGTGGGTTGACTGAGATTTCAGCCATTTATGAGTCTGCAGATGAGCCAGAGGAGGCTTTGAAGCTATTGCAGAAGGCAATGAAATTGTTAGAGGACAAACCTGGACAGCAGAGCACCATTGCTGGAATTGAAGCTCGAATGGGAGTGATGTTTTACATGGTTGGGAGATACGAAGAAGCAAGGAACTCATTTGAGAGTGCTGTAACAAAACTTAGAGCTAGTGGCGAAAGGAAGTCGGCCTTCTTTGGTGTTGTGCTGAATCAGATGGGATTGGCTTGTGTGCAGCTATTCAAGATAGATGAGGCTGCTGAGTTGTTTGAAGAAGCGAGAGCAATATTGGAGCAGGAATGTGGGCCTTGTAATCAAGATACCATTGGAGTATATAGCAATCTTGCAGCAACCTATGATGCTATGGGGAGGTAATATACCTTTACAAACTACTGTCTCAACTTATATATTAGCTTATTGTTAACACGATTGAGTTATTCACATCAAAGAGCTTTTCTTTTGGGAGATGAATGCTGTTTGAGTTATTACTTTTAATTTTGCTTCATTGAGTTTATGTTATTACTTTGATTCTTGCTCTCTTTGGGATTTGTTTGTGCTAACATATGCAAGAATGCTGCAAACAGTGCAATGTTTGTGCCCTTACCCACCTCTCCTTGATGTTTCAATTAGATGAGAAACCTTATGATGGGTTTAATCTTTGACTATTTTCCACTTTCTGATAGCTTATAATAGACAGCATTATGGATAAATCTTGAAATGATAAACTTGCATTTCATTAAGACACTCTCCAGCTTCTTGCTTTTCTCACTTCTATTTGTGTTTTCTTGATGTTCATTACTCTAAAAGTATATAATGTGGGTAAAGCTTACAATTGGCTTGCTGAATCTTTTAGCAACTTGAGAATGCTTATTCTGATGCTGAGTGATGTGGCTTTAATTACAGGGTTGATGATGCAATTGAGATACTGGAGTATGTTCTTAAACTGAGAGAGGAAAAACTTGGGATTGCAAATCCTGATTTTGTAGACGAAAAGAGTAGGCTAGCTGAGCTTCTTAAAGAAGCAGGCAGAGCTCGTAACAAAAAGGCAAAATCGCTGGAAAGTCTCATAGATAACAACTCAAAGAGGACGAAGAAAGAGTCGACAAAAAGGTGGCCCGGCCTTGGTTTTAGAATTTGAACATGTATTAATCATTCATATTTATCCACACTTGCACATTCTGTAACATAGAAGATCATGTATAGTGTCTGTTGTAATTTGGTGGGTTTTCTATTCTCTCTCTATTTCTTGAGCTCTGAAATCTGTTTATGTTTGCCGAATTTAATTGTTTTTATTGATTGCCTGTGTTGTGACTTGAAGCTGTTCATTGGAAACAATACTGTTCATTTGAGCAAATAAATTCTGAAGATATTCTTATGTTTTAAGTGTTAATGCGTATATCCTGCCCATTGCAAAGTGGACCCGGAAACTTTCTGTAATGCTGCCGTCCATTCAACTGCTTTGCATGGAATCTTTCTTTGACCAAATTCTGCACAACGCACCATAACTGCGTGGAATGGCCCAGCTGTTCGCTTAAATGCTGCATTTATTCTGCAAGACAGGAAGAGTAATTCTTTAAGTATAACGTCGGCCAGAATGGCTTCTCGCGCTGGGAAGTTTTGTTCTAGTGATATTTAATTTTTTGTGGCTACTGGCTACCAGCCATAGCTCATGTAGCCAGGAAGTAGATATTCTAATATGCCAACATTTGTTGAGGTTACGTGCAAAATAAATCTTAGTACAGTCTGTAAGATTGGGGGTTGCTCCTAACCTTCTGTATTACGAGAGAAGCACTGAGGCTAGAGCTCAATGGCTTGTTGCGAAGACCGACTCTTTTAGAAGAGATTGTGATCAACCAGTATGCTTGCTCGAAGTCTTCACTTCAATTGATACCTTATAATATTTTCCATCCTCTCCAATTATTCTTCATTGGGACAGACTGTCTCTGGCAACATTTTCTTCATATTCTTCATTGCTATACAACCAATTAAGTAGCACTGGTTATAATTTTAACGGGCAAAACTGTATATAATCCATGTACAATGGAGAATAAAAGGTTACGAGTATATATTGTGTCCAGAACCTCTTTTAGTGAAAACAGGTTAGACTCTGTATAGATAAGCCTTTCCAGATTAAGAAAGAAAAGAAAAAAAGTCAGAAGAAGATGATGGATAAGTCATTAGTTAACAACCCACTGAAAAGATCAGTTGCCAAGTGAGACTTTAGCTCAAATGGAAATGGTGCATGCGACTGGACACTGCCTTTATTCTTCATCTATTTCCGTTCTTGTGCTTGAAAGAAGCATCCCTAATAAAACTCGGTCTTCACCATAATACTCATATGTCAGCTTCATTTTCTTCGAACCACCAAAATCATCACCATCACTTTCATGCGTCAAACGTTAAAGCAAAAAAGAAAGAAAGAAAGAAAAGAAGAGGCAAATAAGAATTTGATTCATTGGAGAAACAGAACATTCTCGTGGGTAAGGAATTTGTTCGTGTATTATAAAATATAAGGCCTGAATTAGGCTAGGATTGGAAGCTGTTTATTGACATGACAGGGCTGACTTATTTCAGCCCACTAATTGATGTATTGGCAAGATGAGATGAGATGCCACCACTGGTTTAAAATGCGCAAATAAGGTCCCTAGAAAACGCAACGAGTGTGGTAAGAAGTGGTGCCTGCCGACTCCTATAAATGTTAAACTAGTGAACTCTAGTGATGTGTGTGGTTTGCCCGGAAAAAGGAAGGCTGAAACTGTAAATTGATAATTGAAGGAATAAAGGACAGAATGATGCATGTAGAAGAAGAAATTGAATTCGGATATCTCTCTTGAGAAAGGAATAAAAGAAAGGGAAACGTAAGGGAGTGGTGGGAACTTTGAGTGCAATGGACAAATGGTGATATATGCATATGACCCGTGACCGACCATTTGCCGAAGGGTGTGTTGCTCTTGCTGCAAAGTAACTTCAAACAACGTAAGGGACTCAGTTTGAACACCGACTTCCACGAATGATTTTATTCCATTCCATTATTTAACACAATGTGCCTTGTGATACTGCTACCCGACACCTCCCTCCCTCCTCTCCTGATTTCCATTTCTTTTGTTTTTTCTTGTTTTACGATGGTATTCTTCCTGTTTTGCTCTTTTATTTTTTATTTTATTGATCTTTGTTTTTCTGTCCTTTTTTCTTCTTGTTTTGCAAACTTAAAAAATGAATTGGGATGCTCAATAATTACTACTATTCCATTATAATGCTGCTGCCATTTGCTATCATCAATTATATAACTAGTAAAGTAAGCAAGTCATTCTTGCTAGAGTCTTAACAAAATCTTTTATGGTTCTAGAATTTACATAGATAACAATAAAAATGCCAAATAGAATTTCACTTCCAGTGGGTAATTACTAAGGGACTCTATAATACTTAGTTATAGTCAATTATTATTATTACTATGCGTAGAAACTACTATGGTATCTGTTATCTCTTTTAATTCAAACTAATTTCAGAAACTGTTCTTACTGCAAACTATGCGTTTACCAGTCACAAGTCGATATGGACCCCACTTATGGGAAGCAACACTAATCGTTTTTAGCATTCACGGGAGCCATTTGTGAAGTCATATAAACATTCTGATGCACTTTCCATAAATTGATTACCATTATTTAATGCCATTCAACTTTAATGATATAATTTTTTTTAATAATTTTTATATATTCAATATAACATTAATTTTTTTATTTTTTATTTCATCTTTATATTAAAATAGATGTAATAACTAGTTTTTTTTTTCTATTAAATACTTTTTTAATTCGAATAAATTAAAAAAAAGTTAGAAGGAAATAGAGGGAACATTAATAAAACATTACTATTTTATAAATAATTATTTTTATTACATATCTCAAGATTCAATGAATTTAAATTGAAAAAGAAAAGGAAATTTTTGGAGTAGATAATTTGATATCCAACACTAATTGCATGCCCATTTCACATTCGAACCATGATCTACCTGCTCACAATTACCATATCATAATCAGAATTCGAAAAAAGTTTGCTAAAAACTTCGTATACTTAATCGGGCAATCCTTTTCTCCAATGCCAGAAAAGGAAAAGGAATAAAAATAAATGTCATTATAAACAATATAAGAATATGTATTTTCATGTATTATTAGTATTACATGCTGCTGTCCTACTTACTGCATGAAGTTGGTGCGAAATTATGAAAGGTCCATTCTTTTAAGGGTTAGAATCCAATTTTAGCCTTTCCAAATAAGGTCACAGCCAGCAGTGGATGTGCCATTTCGAGAGAGAAATGAGAAATTCACAACGGGGGCACTCGAGTAACAGACCTGACTGACAAGAGATTAAAACTTGCATGAATTTGGACAGAGCTGCAATTGAATTCTCAATTGGCCATTTTCTAAGAAAAGCACAAAAGGGAAAACGGTCGTTTTCTGAAGGGTTGGGTTCTGAAATATTCTTGATTGCTGTGCCAACTCTCTCTGTGTCTCAAGGACAACAATTTCCATGTGTTGTTACAATTTTCATTGGCTACAATACGGGGCAAGCAAGTGACAACTGACAATTACATCCATATATATCTACTTCCCATATATATCAAAAGCCCAATAAATGTTTTTATTTATTTAATTTAATTTAATCTACATATTTAAATTTTATTTAGTGTTTAAATTATATATTATTAATATTTTCTCATTAAAATTAAAATAATAAAGTGATTAAATTATGAAAATTTTAATATATAAATATTATGTCATGTCTAAGTCGTTTTCAAGTGTGAATTGGACCTATAAATAGCGATGATCAAACAAAGTTTAAAATAAATTTATTAAAATATAACAAATTATTAAGTTTTTCTTTTATCATTATACACATTTTTTGAGAAACATCGTTACGTTTTTTTCTTAAAGAGTTTAAAGATGTTGTTCCACGTTGTAGGTAGTAGAGATCACAGGAATTCACGTACTAATACTATACTATAGTTAAGCTTATTACAGAGGTGAAACTATGTTTTTAGCAGAAGATAGAATCCCTTTGTTTTCAACAATTAAGCTTAAACTAATAAAGCTTCTATAATCTTATCTAATTACAGTCAGACTAATTCTACAAAATTCTCATAATTAGTAAAACACACCCCTAAAACCATAATTACCCACAGATTAAAAATCCAATTAAACCATAAATAGGTAAACGGTGATAGATAACATTCGGTAATTATATAGTTCACTAAACTAAAAGACACGAGCGACAGTCATTGGACCCCTCCTTTTATATATAAGACCCATATCTCCATTTCTTTTCATCATAAAATCTTCAAAATAAGCATAAGTATTATTTTCTGCTCTTCTTTCTTCTCCTTCTCACCTCACAGCCATGGTTTCTTCAGACACTGCTAGAAATGTGGTTGGCATCCTTGGTATACATTCTATTCTTTTATTCATTTATGCTTTTCTCCTTTTAAAAGAAAATGTTTCATCTTTTTTATTACCTCTATATACATCATGTTTATTGTAGTTTCAAGTTTTTTCTGATGTGTTTGTTTTCTTATTTTCAGGAAACATCATCTCATTCTTCTTGTTCTTATCGCCTGTGTAAGCTTTGAGTGATGGTTGCATTTAGAGATAAAAGAGGGGGGAAAAGAAAAAGGAAAAACAAACCACCCACTCACACACAGACACACTGTATAAAGAACATGTTATTATAAGAAGAAAGGAAGAAAGATAAGATGGTCAAGAACCCAAAAAGCAAACCAACATTTTCACCCTAAAGGTCACTTAAACTGGAAAAATAATTTTCAAGAAAAGAAAAAAAAGGCACCTGTTCTTGTGAGTTGAAACCAAACGCCATAACTAGCTAAGACAATCCCATGTCTAAGAACTAGCTATATATATATATATTGTTTTAAAAAGTGAGTCTGATTCTTGCTTTGTGATCATTTTCTCCTCAGGCCGACTTTTATTCAAATATGGAAGAAAAGGGCGGTGGAGCAGTACTCAGCAACTCCATATCTTGCGACACTAGTGAACTGCATGGTTTGGGTATTGTACGGTTTGCCAATGGTGCATCCTAATAGCTTGCTGGTGATAACCATTAATGGAACAGGAACTGCCATTGAGATTCTTTATCTAATTATTTTTATTGTCTATTCAGACAAGAAAAAGAGGTTGAAAGTAGTATTAGCTGTTCTTGTCGAAGTTATATTCGTAGCTGTTCTTGCTCTTCTGGTACTAACTCTAGCCCACACCACCAAGAAGAGGTCTATGATTGTTGGATTTGTCTGCATCTGCTTTAACATCATGATGTATGCTTCACCACTCTCAATCATGGTTAGCGATCTCCTATTAATCATACATAAATCTTTTTTTTTTTCTTACTTGTTTCGTTCACGGTTCATCATCTTCAATCACTTTTTGACCCAATATATAGTATGCGTAAGTATTGGATTTGAATTTGTATATGTATATTTTTTTTTATTAAAGATAATATTCAAGTGCAAGACTTTGCAGATCTAGAGACGTCCTTAATTGAGGTACACTCATTTGGTGTATTTGGGCTGTATATTTTATACATGGCCATGAATTCACTTGGTCATATAAATGGCAAGAATAGTGTGTATATTAAGAGATTATGTTACCTTATGGGCAAAAGACATACCTTTTTTAGTTGATTTTCTTTTACGGTTGCAATGCAGAAAATGGTGATTACAACAAAAAGTGTGGAGTACATGCCATTCTTCCTATCTCTTGCTTCCTTAGCCAATGGTGTTGCCTGGAGTTCCTATGCTTTCATCCGTTTTGACCCCTTCATCTTTGTAATTCCCTCTTTTTAATTTTCTCCTTAAATCATTTACCAAAGCTTTTTATTTACCGTGCACGTGCATATTAGGAGCACACCCATACTCTTGCAGTGCCTTGTAATAATTGACACAGGCCCATGTGGCATTGGTCTTTTTTCTCTTTTTCTCTTAGATTCCAAATGGACTGGGTACACTATTTGCTCTGGCCCAACTGGCACTGTATGCAGTGTTCTACAAATCTACAAAGAGGCAGATAGAAGCAAGGCAAGGGAAAGCGGAGGTGGGTCTATCGGAAGTAGTTGTGAATGGCAATGGAAATTCCAAAAGGACAGGCCCTGAACCTCTGAACGCCTTTGGTTCTGAGATCAATGGGGCATAAACCCACTGACCTGTCTAATTATACATCCGTACTTTTATTAATATTGGGTAACATACGAAAAGTACAATGTGCTGTGTGTACCCACCCAACCTTGGCTTTTTGCCTTATAATCAAGTCTCTGTTTTGCTAGTTTCTTTCTTTATTTGAGCTGTTTGATACGATTTTATTTACTTCTAAGTGTACACACCAACCAAATGGATGAATAACACATTACAAATTTGGATTTATCTCGATCATTAATATACTATCAGGGAAATGTGCTCCTTTTACTGATCCATTAACACTATTAGTAATAATGGAGATGCAATAGCTTAATTAAGTTGAAACAAAACCACAAACTCTCAGAGAAAGTTTCAGAATCAAGAAGACTTTCCACTGCTGTTTCAATAAAGAAGAAGAAGTTGGTTGCGTTCCTACCACACCAAGAAAAATACGACAAAATAGTGAACAAATACAAGTCTTTTGTATTGGTTTGTCTCCTCATCTGATTTCATTTACGCATAAAGATTCAACTTCAAAGTACGAAAAGCCAACTAACCAAGTCTTTATTAAAAGCTTTGTTGGGGTCAAATGTTGGGAGTGATTCCTCTTTTAGTATCAAGGAAATTAAGGGTCAATAATACAGAGGAGGTTCATCTATATTCCTAATTAATTAACATGTCTTTATTTTAATTTGACTCAAATTTCACAAGCTATGATCTTGCTTTACATCACGGTTGCCATCTACAATTTTTTTGTATATCTGTATTTTTCTTTTCCTTTTCCTTTTTTCTTTAAAGAAAAACAAGAGAGAGAGAGAGAGAGAGAGAGAGAGCCAGAGAGGTTCATTTTTGTTTATGAACAAATGCCAGCAATGAATATTCAATGTCCAAAGTTCGCCATTAGCCCATGAAAGGTTATCATCAATCAGTGTATTCAAGGCACAAAAATGAGATGCGTCTGACTTGCGTTTAAAGTGGAATGAGTCGTAGATTAACCTCTAAAATGTCAGCATAAATATCAGATGCATTTTTACTTGCGTACAAGAGTTTACACGAAAACTGCTTATATATATCGACTGGGATTAACTTGTACCAGTCACTCTATCACAAATATAGAGGAATGGGGGATTTCTACAATTTCATGGAAAATTTTCTTACAACTGAAGCAAATTCTTGCAACCAAAATCTACAGTTTCATTTCCCTAGAACCTATGACTCTGAAAATGGTGCCCTAAACCTGCCAATATATACAAATTAATCATAACTCACCAGTGCTTTCACAGGAGCTTCCAAGATTGACATTCATATCATGAACTGATAATCTGATTATATTGCTGCCTGATGATCTTGAAATATCAATACACTCCTGCAGGTCTGCGTCGCAGGCTATCAAAACCCATTCATGATCATCATCGAGGTACTTTATGTCAAAAGTACCTACCTCCAACTTCAGCCTCTTGGCCACTTCCTCTTTTAACTCAACAATCCCAGAACTCAAAGAGATCCGGAACCTTATTATATCTTCTCTGTATGTTGCCTTTATGGTTACACTCTTTATTTCTTGCAGTGAAATTGCCGATTCAAGAGCCACCATTGTTTGTGTCGAAGGTAAATTTTGACAAGGATGGTTTGTCCAACTAGTTTCTGGAATCCGCTCATCTAGAAAAGCATCTGCAATTGAGGGACAAAGATTTCTCAAATCTTTTGAACTTCCAGCACCCTCAAGTAACATTTCTCCAAATGGCTCTCGAGCTTCTGTTGCAACAAGAACATCAGGTATTGAGTATGCAGCTGCCAGATTCAGCTCCCCCTTTGCTTGGAATGCCAATTCAGGAGAGCCACCAGCTTTGATGCATTGTTTATGTACAGGAGAAACGGATGCATCCTTTGCAGGCATACTGTCATTAGCTGGGCTGCCTTGACATGAACCATTAGAGGTTGGAGTCCCAACACTCTCTTCCCTTGAGCCACTCCCTGCTTTGATTCTCTTTGCGCCTTGGCCTAACTCTGGTGGAAACCCATTTTGCTGAGCCAGTTCTTCTTGGCTCAATATTCTAACTCCAAGCAATTGATCGACAGCCCCAGTTCGTCCATCACTTTCCGGTGTTTTGCATATGGGTGATCCATTCTTTTCACCATGAGGTTCGGGGGATTTACAGTTCGGTGAGTTCTGTTGATTGCACCCATTCAGATTTGAAGGCCAAGATATAGAACCAACAGCGACAGGAAGTGGACTTGTAGCAAGAGGTGTCAAATCAAATGCTCCTTCAGCACCTTGAACGGATTCAATCACCCGTTTCAACTTGGTGAGGGAACGATTAACCTTGTTGATTTTGCGAGATGGCCAACGAGAGATCCCATGCTGCCTGCAGATGCGCTTCATTGTAGTAGGGCAGACTGTAAAGTAAAAAAGACAAGAACTTATCTAAGAAAGATACTATATGCCACAGGAAAAGTTGCAAGCAAGAACATGCAAGTATATAAGCATACCAACTTCCACTTATATGCCACAGAATACATACATCTTTGAAATGGCAAAACAAAAATTGCAAGCAAGAATATGCAAGTGTATAAGCATACCACCAAGGCTCTTCGCAGCATCTTTAAGGCTTCCAGCAAAATATTGTTGGAGAACCTCTAGACTGATAGACTTCTCAGCTTTCCCACGTTTCTTTTCTGATGGCTTTCTGGTCCCTTTGTTCTCCACAGGAGGAGGAGAAGTATGTGTTCCCTCTGCATGACCAATGTTTCCTCCATTATCTACAACATCCAAGTCCACCATTAATGGATGCTTTGATGAATGTGGAAGGGTCACGTGTCCATCCTTTGGAAATGTGTTAGTATTAGGCGGAGAGTTTGGAGACTGGGGAATTTGAATACATTCAAGTCTCAAATCAAGCCTCCCACTTGTAGAAGTTTGAATAATCTCAACAAATCCCTCCTCCTCTTTAAGGTCCATTCCAGAAGCAACGTTAAGACTCTGGAAATGCTGCTTCATTGTTGCTAATAGGGATCCCAACAAAGACTTCTGTTCATAACTATCTGAGATGGTAGGGGGCAAAAAGAACTCAAGAACATAATCATCATCTCCAGTATAACTGCTACGCAAGCAGATTGCAAAACATCCGGTCAATCCAAACAAGCGTGCATAGTGTACTAAGGGGTACTCAGTCTTGCAGAATTGGGTAATGTCTTGGCAGAAGCATGCATTGTGGGATAAAAAAGCCCTCCCAGCAACACCTTGACCCTTTTGCAAATGATGCTCAAGACAAGCATCCCGGAAACCCCACATATGAGGATCTACAACATACGATGCAAGATCAGTTGTGGACATGCACACTTGGCCATTGCAACTACCATCAAAGCTGGTACAGCTCTTCTTCAGACCACCACCATAGGTTAGAACACTACGATGCATGCATGGAATCCAAGTCTGAGCCAAAGCTAATTTGTAAGTCTCACAAACCACTGTCAATATCTCCAATATTTCAGCCAGTGCATTTTTACGACCTTCATTACAAATCTGGTTTAAAAGCAGTGCCAAGCACACATCTGTGAGAACAAGGGAGGAAGAATGAAAGAAGCATACAAGATTTATCTTTCTGATTTACAAAAGAATATCAGATTTATCATACATTATCTTGTTGGAGCTCACCTGTGTACTTGGATGATCCAATATTTCTGAACTTCTCAAGTTTACTGCCTGCAGAACAACTAAAAATTATGTGACTGAGGTGTACCAATATGCTCACAAGACAATAAGTTCTTGCCAAGGAACATATAGAATATAAAAAATAAGCACAAGTTTTCTAAAAGAAATACCCACACATAGAGGTTGTTAGCTCACTTGATAACGGGTAAAAACATTAGACGCAATAAGCATACAAGGGAAGTGAAACCCAACCTCAAGTGCCTTGCAGACTTTATCAACCTCAGGTGCATAATTAATCTTCTGTGAAGTCATTATGAGCTCAATAACACCAACACAGGACTGTCCTGAAGGTTCAAAGACTGGCAGGGCCAAGGTTCCCTGAACATTGTAATTTAGAGCATGATCACGCCGTGAATACTCCTTGCTAGAGTAATACTGCACGTTAGGAGTCCATTCTGGCAATTTTTGCCGGAAAACACGGCCAGGAAGCCCAAGTTCCCCGTCACTCTCCCCGTCCGCCGAGAACATATACATCACAGAGACCATCCTATACTGATGAAGTCCATTGCTATGAGGATCAATTACAAAGGGTTGCCCTGAAGTCGTCAGCACATACCTTCCCCCATTCTTCACGGGCGCCCATATCTGAGCTAGAACATGCTGTTCAGTTGAGTCTTTGAATTTTCTAAGTGCTTGTGTCATCCTCTCTTTAATTATGCAATACCCATCTGGGTTGTCAATGGGCATCAATCCCAAAAGTGGGGAAGGAAGCTTTCTTTTATCATCATTTTCCGCAGGGACATTATAACCTGAATTAGGATTGCCTGCATTGAGTAAAATCTCCAGTCAAAAACAAAACCATTTTGCATCCACATCGTGCTCGGTGAGCTGCAATAGCACGAAGAAAGTGCAAGATGATAAATACTAAGATATCTACAAGACGAGTAAGACTAGGTTGCTTATGACTTTGTTGTTAAAAGGAACAAAGTCACCAAACCAAACACTAGGCTGGATAGGAGCAACATCCAGTACAAAAGGTAGACTAAAATAAGGCCATAAGAGACCAAGCCAAGCAAATTGACAGTTATCTTTTGGTTTCTTCTTCTCCAACAGACTGTGGAGTAGCCTACCGAAACAACAAGGAAGTGTGATTAATATTTCTGTTTCATTGTTTCAGATGGTATTTAACAGGAGCTTTTAAAAAATAAACTTTAAAATTCTGACAAATCACAAGCTAAGAGAAAAGATATTGCATAACAAGATGGGAAAAGTTTTTCCATAGTTACAAACTTCCTTTACAACATTATATCAACAAAATTAAGAACTTCAAGGAAAAACCAAAAAGGTAAAAAAAACTGAAGCACTATTTAAGTCAACAAAACCGCCAAATAAAATCAGAAATAAAATCAGAGAAAGAAGAAAAAACATATACATAACAAATCAGATTCACAATACATTTTTCAAAGGCAGGTAGGATAAAAAGTAAGAATCGGCCAAAAAAATCAAACTTTCAATTAAGTTAGGATGGTACAGGTCATAAAACTATCACTCTATCCAACTCAGAGAAAACAAGAAGAAGAAAAGTTTGTACAAGAATAGACAGGCAACTGACATGTGACAAAAATTGGATAATCAGAGAAACGGAGGCCAGCAGAAGCAGCAAGAGGAGTAGTATTAGCATGAGAAGAAGCAGAAGTAGCATTCCTATTATCATCATCACCATCAGAGAAAGCCCAAAGAGGAGAACAAGGCAACTGCTGGTCAGAAGAAGTTAAAAGAAAAGGAGACAAAAGACTGTTATTATTATTATTGATGTTACTAGAAAGATAAGAGATCTGATCTAGAGGCCATGAATTTTCAAGATCAAGATCCAAGTCCATAAAACTCTCTCCTCTTTCTCTATCTCCAACTCCAAGAATTGGTGTATTGTTATCCTTTGACTTGTTATCGTCTTCTTGTTCAGGCATTTTTTCTCTGGAACGGTGGCTATGAAAATCAGGAAAATTATTGTCTTTCTCTCTCTTTTCTGGGTATTGAGAGATATGGATGATGTTGCCGTATACGATAGAGAGAAAGAGAAGTGCGTTTGTGTTTTTGTGGGTAATTTGCAGACTGTGATTCCATTTTGCCATGGAATCCTACAGTTGTACTAGTTGCAAGAAAATTAAAAATGCTAAAAGCACGAGGTTTTATTCTCTGTTGCCATTACTATTATAAGCTTTTTTAATTTTTTCTTCTTAATCTAATAATGTAAACAATTATTATTTCACCTAACCTACCATTTTCCAAAAGTGAACTAAAATAATACTATTAAGAATTATTAATTTTGTTTGCAATCCAATGAGAAATTATACTATAATTAAGAAACAAAATTTATATATTAACTCCAATCTTTCTTATTTATTTTCTTAATTTGACTTCTAACCAAGTGAATACAAATCTAGTAAAGTTCCTAGAAGATATAAAAAAATAAAAATAAAAAAATATTAAATTTTAATTTAGATGAATGAAACTGATTTAGCTTTAGACAAAACAACTATTTAATTTAAAATTTTATGTAAATATAATAGTATTCATTTGATTTAAGGTGATAATTAAAATATAAATTATTGAAAGTGGAAATAATGTACGCCATAGGAGAAAAAAAAAATTAAATGAAAGAGACGGTGGTCTTACTTGGGCCAATCAAAATGCAGGTGGAGCAATACTTTTGAGGAACTGTGCATAGGGGAACATGTTAGGATCACGTCAACAGTGGTCCCTTTCTAATCTAATTTTACCTTTAAAATCTGTTGATCAACAATTAATTGTATGTGGTGATAAATTAATTAACAGCAGTGATGCATGTTTTTAAATTGAAAAACATTAACTATGATGTTGTCGCACAGTGTCCATTCACTTCTTTCCTTTCTTTTCTTCCTGCATTGGAATATGGTTTTGTCATTTTAAAGACAACAAATACAAACAAGTTGTTGGAGAAATATGTTTTCTGAAAAGAAGTTGATGCACTAAATATATTATTCTGAATTTTTTTAATATTGTTTTAATGTTTCAGTAAAATTTAAAATTTATTGCACATATTAACTAAGCATATGAGTAACACTTTTCTCATATTAAACTCCAAATGCGAGGAAAATAATTTAAATTTAAAATATTATTTAAATTTGTTTGAAAAAAATTCTTGTTCAAGCTGAGACGGTTTTACTTGTAGTTTATGTGAGTTTATGAATTATTATATATTAATGGATAATTGATTTAGTATCATGTGATATCAGTATCACTTATATTTTAAGTCATTAAATTTATTAAATTATATTACAATGAATGAATACAAATTACACTATTGTATAAATTTTTTTTAAAAATATTAATTTTATTTTTATTAAAATATAAAAATTTATGACAACAATATTATACGACACTAAATAGTGATTTATGTTAATAAAGTATAATGAAAAGATTTATTAATACATATGAAAATGTGGGTTTTTTATCCGTTGGATATTAAAAATTTTAAGTTATTTTTAATATACTATGAGTGGTTAATTTGACTTGATTGAAATTGTCCTTTAAAAATATAAAATATTAATCCTTCGCCAAAAATTAGGAGATCTAGACAAAGTTTGAGAATTCTTTTTTTTTTTATTCGATTTACTTTTTAAAAAGAAAATTGAAGAGGGAAAGACTTATTATAAAATTAAAATTCTGACATCCACTATATTAAGACAGAAATCAGATTATTAAAAGTATTTAGTCCCCCAATCAAACAAAAACAAAAGCTAGTGTATGGACAAACTAAAGAAAAAATATTAATAAACATTAACTTTACATTTCACTTATTTTCTTTTTGTTATGATGACTCCACTAAATCATTACATCATTCTTTGTAAATTTTATTTTAATTACAAGTGGAGTATTTATATTATATGCAAAGCAATATTTTTAGTGGAAGTATTACTCAGGAGGAGAAGAAAAGAGAGTTTTATTAGTGGAAATATGAGTTTCTCAGTCAAAATACATTGAGATTATTAGTTAGCAGAATATCATAAAACTTGAAGTGTATGAAATATGATGCCAATAATAAAGGTTACATCTTTCTCATTGAATCCTTCACCATATGGAATTGTTATCAATGAAACCCTAATGTGGTAGATTATTATTTTAAAGTATGTAGAGAAAGAATAGTCGCGAAAATGGAGGAGCATGAAGTTTCCTTTGATAATTATTGTTTAATGATCTTAATGACAATAATTAGAAATAAATAAAAAGAAAAAACAATGTGTAGAGATGGTGATGTGCTAATGATAATGAGATGAGAAAAAAAAAAAAAAAAAGAGTGTAGAAACAAATAAAAATGAGAGCTGTTTATTTGGATAGGATCTATAGAAATTATTTTCTTGGAGATATGATGGGGCCAATATTCGACAATGATAATTTAATCTTATCAACCCTAACTTTGGAGATGTGGGTATATGACTTCGACTTAATAAATTTTATATTCAAAATTTAATTAAAATACTCTCGTAAAAGTGAAATTTTAAATTTAAATATTATGTATCGAGTAATTATTTATTTATTTTTATATAATAATAGATTAAGAAGAAAACCCTTCTTTTTCATTTATCATGTTTGTAATTACACATTCCATCCCTGGAGGGAAGGATATCACACAGCCAACAAAAAATATCCATCACCGTCCAATTAAGAAATGTGTATACGAATTGATCTTTGCCTCTGGACCAGGAGGTATGAGGTTGACGATGGAGGAGGATATCATGGGAGTACGTATGGTACCACTCCCCGTAATAGCCACGTGGAACCTTTCTCCACCAATCACTTCACTTCTGCATGAGGGATATCTCGACACTGCTTCTTTCTTCTTCTTACATCTCATCTCTTTTGATTCTGAGATAAATTAATTTGAAGGTGTTCGCTGGCCTTAATTCCTACCTTATGTCTCCACTCCTACTTCCCAGTTATAGCCTCCCTCGGCAGTTTTACGCAGCCACAGGTTTGACTAGAAAAGGTTTCGGATGGCTTTGAATTTGAATTCGCCGATATTTATTGTTATTTAAATCTAATTATATTATAGTATATTTTTATTTTTAAATTTTATTAGATTATATTTAAATTGTATTAATATATTGAGTATTTAAATTTGATTAGTTTATATTTTTTATTTTTTATTAATATATTTTAAAATTTATTTATTATAAACAGGTCAGTAAACGGATATCTATTTAATTATCTGAATATCTATATAAATGGGTAGAGTATTATTTACCCATTTAAATATCCATAAATATATTTACTAATTATTTAATCTAAACTGATTTTAATCGGGTTCGGATAGTATACGTTTAATTTTATTCGGGTGTGGAATGTATTTCCATAACAATGACAATTTCTTAAACAGATTTGAGACAGATTCGAATACATATATTTTAACTGAACTCAAATATAGATTACCCGTCCCGATTTCTAGTTTCACTACCATTGGTTAGCACTAATCACTCACACTTCGACAAAACATCCTTTTTACTATTATAATCATTATGGTAAAATTGGTTCCTTGCATTAGTGCTTATTCTATAATATTATATAAGAAAGTTTTATCATAATCAATTAACAGTGATTAGTTGATATTCACATTTGTGATAATTAAAGAAGTTTTGAATGTGAGGTTAACTTTTACTGGTCTCTTACGAATAAAATGTAAAAATTTGTGAAGTTTATAATTTAATTTAATATTTTATTTTTATTTTATAAGACATTATCATTCAGAGATTTGATGAATTTCCTTAGGCATCTTCATCTTCTTTTTTTTTCTTTTTTAAGTTAAGAGAACCTGGTTGATTATTAGCAAAATATGCGATGGGAGTCTTTTGGCTAATCATGTCCAAAATTAAACTAAAATGGGGAATTTAATAAAATATAGGTCTCTCTCAATGGAAAAGGAAGAAGAAAGAAGACAAAAGACAACATGTGGTATTTATGCTTTTTTTTTCTTCTTCTTTTCTTTGTGGGTAAATGACAACAGTTTTACAACTACCCTTTGTGGTGGGCAAAAATGACCCACTAGTCCAACTTGCTTCCCAAATTGTTTGTGTTTGTTTGCACTTGGAGATGCCTATGGTCCTGATGTTAGGGTCATGAGCCACCCTCTCCAATCATATTTGTTATTGATATCACACATGCCAAAGCCTTCTCGGGTGTTGAAGGAAAATATAAAATGAAACTTCAGTTGTATTAAAAGCAAACATCCACCAAAGAAATAGCATGGGAAGGTACATTTATCACACTGAAATACTGATCTGCGCTATTGTTTAGTATAATTTAAAGAAAAAAAAAAAAGCTTACGCAATTCCCCACCAATAACATTAGTTAAATTAGGACAAGTGAAAAAGAGAAGAGAAATAACACTAATGGTGAAATGCGCAATAAAGAAATAAGAACTTTTAGTTGAAAATAAGGTTAAATCTCTTCTTTAAGAAATGCATATTTTTCTTTGAAAAATCAACCCAAAATGAGCAATCATAGAAGAAAGAATTGGATCTCGTCCAAGTGGGGTTGTTGTGTGTTTGATGATGCATTCTGCACCCAAACTTGCAATTCCCATTCACTGCTCCTCTCTTTGTCTTCTACTGAGCCAGGAGCAAGCAATGGTCAATTCCTGTCAATGTTGCCTTAAATTTGGTATTTTATTCTTCTTCTTTCTTTTTTGGTTACTCAATGTTGGGTTTCTCTTTTTCTAAATTTTGATAATTATGACGACACTAGGAATCTTTGTGCAAGAAGAATTCATCTAGTGGTGAAGGGATCTAAATATTCCATTCCATTGCAAGCTGTTGACTGCAATTCCTGTAGAAATAGAATATTGATATCTTTTTGTTTCACAATTTCTCTTACAGAGAGTATGGGCAGAAATATTAAGATTTATGATAGAAAATGGCACAAGTTTTTCTTTTTCCTGTTTCTTCTTCTGTTTTTGAAAATTAATTGCATTTTGATGCTTGCTTGGTATCTACTTGTGATTTTCTTGTTATCTACTGGCAGTACTGTCGAGACCCTGAAATCTGGAGTTTTCTGATTTAATTTTTTTGCTAATTACTTTGTGCTTCAGGTGTGCTTTTTTACTTTTAAAATATCATATCTGTATCATTCGTAGATCTTTAACAATAGTAATTAGAGTTTGGCTTGATGATTATTTTTCATTATCCAAGAATTACGAAACCGGATTGGAGGTTTCTTCGTCCACATCCTCCTCTAATATTAATCACAATTTTATGATAGATTTGGGTGGGCTAAATTTTCAAATAGGTCCTCAATCTTCAACTCAAATTCTAATAAAAATTATCTGATTTGTAATTTAAGGATAAATAATTCTAGACTGGTTCACAGTTTTGATTTATTAATAATTTTTTGAATGAGTTCTTCTGAAATAAATTTATCAAAATATATCTAAAAATATTTAAAATTATTACTTTTTAATTTTTCTTTCATAATATATATTTTTAGTGAGCATGTTGATTTTTTTAATTGGCGATTTAGATTTAACAAGAAGTCGAATAACCTATCAATCTTTCTTGCATGTTATGTCCATCATATCACTTGTTTATTTTTCATTAAATAAGAATATTCATATGATAATTTAAAAATAATTAATATGTTTATTTTAAAAAAAAATTTATAAATATGGTCGGATACTTAGAAATATCAATATCATATGCTATATATTTGGATTTTATTCCTTTCATCCGATTTCTTTGGATGGCGCATCAAATTTTAATATGTTGTTATTCTTATAGGAAGCATTTTCTTTATTCCATAAATCAATCTTTATACTAATTAGATGAATGCAAGATTTTATTATTCTTCTTTGAAAACCCACCACAAACTCAACATAATTAGACTTTAAACTATTTCACTAATTAAGATCCGAATCATCCATGGCCAATCATCTCTATTGGCACCCCCACCTTCTCCTATAAACTACATCATTACCAACTATAGTTTTTGGCACAAGATTATATAATACAAGAAGACAAGTGAAATATATATGTTAAGAACACCATAGATGAGAAGTCGGCTGTAAATAAAAGCAAAGATTATTATATTAATTAAGTGCTAAATAATAGTCCAACTAATGGATTCAACATGTGAAATTTCAGAATTTCTTGTAATTAATGGTTATTAACAAGTGCCCCTAAAGCACCCATTTAACAAATTCCACATGAAAGAAAAGGTAATAATAAAAATGAAAAATATAATATACATTTTTTAAAAAAGTGACATCACATTACCTTTATTCAGTGCTCCTATAAGTTTTGATAGTGCATGACCACGTCAATAAAACATAATAAAAATGGAAGAACCTTTTTAACAAAAGTCAATCCTTATTGGTGATCTCATAATAATTAAATTTCAATTTTTACACCTCCTTTCCATCTATGGCAAGACGAAATGGATATGTCAAATCATAAAGTTAATCATGGGTTGACAAAGAAAACTAAATTGAATTACAAAACTCGGAACGTCATGCATATAGGCTTGTAATTATTGACAAAAATAAAATGTATAAAGCATAGACATAATAATATGCACATTATATGTCAATAGAAAAGCCTTTTAAATTTGCAATTATAATTATGAAATCAACTACTATATATATATATACTACAGTTAATAATAAGGATGGAGGTTTATTCAAAGTTTTATGATGTAATATATTATTCCAATGGTCTGGGGTCAACCAAAAAATTAAATATTACGAGTCAGATTAAAAAGAAAAAAGAGAAAAGCCGATGCAGGTTATAGCTGGATGAACAATTTGAAGAGTTGCAACAACGACTTGGCAGCTATAAAATATACAATTGAAAACGAAATAAAATGATTGTATTAGGGACATTGAAGATATATATGTATGTATTGAGACATTGAAAATTAAAAAAAATTAAAGAAAATGAAGAAAACATTTGGCAAGTTGTACAAGAAACAGAAACTATAAATAAATAGAACAATAGTCAAGTGGAACATGGAAGCCTTGTTCCAATACTTTGGGGATGGTGATTATTCAAGGGGTCATCATCTATCTTCATTGCAAATAGCTGTATCTTTATACTTATCTTGTAAGCAAGGCTTATTTTTATTTAGATCTATGTTGTTTACATTTTTTGTGTAGGTACAACTTGCTTAATCAAAGAATTTAAATTAATCCTATCATTTCATACTCGGTTGCAAGTTGAGAAGATGAGTGCCTGTCAAAATAATATATACCACACAGCATTCCAATCATAATGCAAGTTTTACCACTCTTTCTCAGCCAACAGTGATTGTATTTTATCAGCCGTGCAAAAGGAACCCTGTCATGCATTCAAGTGTACAGATGTTTAAGAATCTTATATAACAAGTAAAGGTTGCTCTTTCTTTTCCCCTAGACTATGTTAATATCGAGACACTGAAAGAAAGTATATCTGCAACTATTAATATAACAGATTCTCTTGAGTTATAGGCTGAAGGCCTCGCTGAAATTCATCCTGCTTCACTTCCAAAATGCCATAAATGTATTCTGCTCCAGAAGCAACAAAAACCTATTTCCCATTTTTTTTTTTTTTTTTTTGCCCTTTCAGTTATCATGTTCATACATGCATAAACATCCCTTGAAAGGATAAGGAATGACATTCCACAGAATGAGCACAAATACAACTATTTCAAGTAACCTTTGGCTAGAGCGATGATTCATTGTCTGTTGGATATAGTAACTTGAAACTTTTCTTCATAAGCATCATTTAAGATACTCTTCAATCACAGATGTGGTTGCCATGTCATCAAAATAGGTCTACAATAAACCAGCTTTCCCAATACAAGGCATGATTGAAAAAACATTCTTTAGTTCCCTTGGATGCCTTGAACAGAATCCTTCCGCAAAGAGCGGGGTTGTTCTTCAATAAAGGTTGAATTACAGTTGTCAATCAAGAAGTTATTTCTCTATTGGCGCCTGGATTTCTGTTGAGGATATCCAGTCCCCAATCCTGGTGGATCTTTCCTTCGAAGATGCTGCTGATGGGGCTGGGCAGCAACACCCCTTGTCATTGGTATGCCAGCTGGATTCATTCCGCCACCCATTCCTGCCTGAGATGCAATATTATAAGCAGCCATAGCCTGAGGTTGCATTCTCTGCATGCCCATAGGCATTGGTCGAGGAGCAGATCTGCCTGCCACTCCATGACCGCCAGCAATACCTCCAGAAACTGCATTTCCAGATGATACTGTTTGTGGAGGCTGTAGACTAGTAGTTCCTTCAAAATCTGTATTTGTGTCTACTGGACGAGTAGGATAATTGATCACTTTCTCTCCAGGTTGAGAGGGCACCAAGGCATTGCACCCTGGTAGAGGTTCAATCCGAAAATACTCATGCTCTAGAGCTTGTGCAGCTGTTATTCGCTTTCGAGGATCGTATTCAAGCATCTTAGATAGGAGATCAAATGGAGGACCTTTTGGAGAGAGATGCACAACATTATGCAGTCCCGTATTCTCGTACTTGTGTGCTTGGATATGCTGCAGATCGGATTGCCAGTGTGGAAGGTTTGCAAGAGTTGGCCACTTCTCAAGCGTAGGATGGCCTAGGACCTTAAAAATCTTGTCAAGTTGATCAAGCTGGAAGGGATTTGGCATGGATTTGGCTTCTGCCCCTTGAAAAAGTGGCTTCAAAGTCAAAAGTTCAGCAAAAATGCACCCCACAGCCCACATATCAACAGCACTCGTATAGTGCTTTGCTCCAAGAAGCAATTCAGGCGCACGATACCAAATCGTTACCACGACACCGTTATCAGATAAGGGCTTCAAGGGAGCTTGGTATATCCTTGCAAGTCCAAAATCAGCAATCTTGACAACCCCATGTTCATCTCCCTCACCCATAACCAGGATATTTGATGGCTTCAGATCTCGATGTATTATCCAATTACTGTGAAGATAGTTCAGTCCATTGAGCAGCTGCCACAGCAATGATTTCACAGTATACTGATTGATACCATGGGGACCCTTATCTCTGTGATGTCTAATAATTTCATAAAGATCATGTTCAGCATAATCAAAAGCTAGATATAGTGACATATCAGCATGATTAATGTGTACATTAACAAGCTTCACAACATTTTCATGAGAAATCTCCCGAAGCAACATGATTTCACGGATAGCAGTGGGGGAGACGCCATCTCCATCCTTAGACTGCTTGAATTTCTTGATGGCAATGGATTTTCCACGATTAGCAGGAGACTTGGTCTTTGCCAGGAATACGAGACCATAAGTACCTTCACCAATCTTGCCAATCAAATTATACTGTTGCAGCCACTCTGGCTTCTCATTGGTGTTGCTGTTACTTGTGATGCCTCTATTGGTGTTGCTAGTGTTGCCATCTCCCATGGTTTCTGCATAACAGCTTTGGCCGTAGGTGCCCTAAAACATAAATGCCACGCTAGCACTCAGATTGAAAAGCAAAAGTTGAACCTCTTTGCCGAAGAAGTTTGTAATATAGTCGTTAGCCACCTGAAGTTTTCGAGGCAAGAGCATAAATCTTGAACGGTAAAATTATCCAAAAGATAACATATAAACGTCAAACAATTAGAAAGATGCATAGCTCTTGTTGAGAATGTTCATACTTTTTGTAAGGCTAGATTTACATACTGAAACTTTCAAAAGATACAAAAAATTTCTGCATGATTGAAACTCTGAGAAACATCAACTTCTTCCTTCCTTCCCTCTCTTTTTCCTTGAGCAACATTGTCTTTTAATCAGGTTTTCATTGATATTGTAATATATAGTCCTTTCTCCCTGTGTACCAAAATCTAAAAGACTAAAACCACAAAACCTAACTGAAAAATTTTCTGCAAAAGGATTAAAAAACTTATGTTCACAAACGATATCAAATTCATAGAGGAAACTTTTGAAAGACATGACAAAATATGTCCATACACCTAGACAGAAATAATCTTGCATAGGGAGCCACAATATCAGCTGCTTTGTTGATAGATACATGATTAACCAACAATCTGAAAACAAAACGCGCACATAACAACTAATAGCATTTTGTGAGTCAAAAGGTTATAGACACCTATACTTTAAATTACAGAGGTTTTATATATTATGTACTAATCCTTCACATTTACGTTCTAGCATGATAAATTCAGAAATTAGTCATATTTAGCTAAAAATCTACTACTGAAAAGAAAAGTTCAAACTTTTCAACTTTTATTGTCCATTAGTCAACATAAGATTCTTCATAAGACATAGCAAAACTAAACAGCAATAATATACCAATTCCCACAGGGAGTAAAAAGAGAAAAATCGATTCAAACATCAAATTCCCAAATTAGAAACTCAATTGAACTAATAAGCACATATACAAACATAATTATTGAATTTAAATCTATTCAAACATAAATAATACAAAAAGCACAAAGATTGCAAAATACCTCAAATCAAAAAGAGAGAGAAGCGGATTCGATCTCTATATTGGTAGTGTATTGGTATGCTTTAAGATCAAAAGAGCGAGAGAGCGATTGATTTTGAGCTCAGAAAGGGGCAGAGAAGTCGAGCAGAGAAGAATCCCTCGTTTCTGTGTCGTTTAACCGTTTTGTTCATTTCATGTAAATAAAAAGTCATTTTGCTTGTTCGGAATAAAGTTCAATATGGTCCCTAAACTTATTGCTAAAAATGAAATTAACCCTTTTAAACTTTTGAGGTAATTGTAGCACACAGCTCTCCAATTCAAGGTAAAACCAACCAGTCTTCTTCTTTTCTTTTTTAACATAAAAAAAGGGTGATAATCAGTTAATATCAAAACATCCAACTTAAAAAAAATAAGTTAATATTATTGAGTATCGTATCTAATAATGTCACGCAGAGATAAGAATATAATATAAAAATTGACTAATTTGAACAATATGTATAACCTGTTTAATAAATTTAATTTTTAAAATAAATATCTTTTAAAATAAAAAACTAATCATTATAACTTCAAACAATATATTTATTTAATTATAAAATAACTTAAATCTAGATTATTACTTTAACATACTTGTATCTCTATAAATTATAAAATTATTTATATAAATATATAAAAAGAAATAATAAATAAATATATATATATATATATATATATATATATTAATCTATAAACTATTTAAATAAACATATTTATTAATATCACTCGTAAATTAAATAGATTAATTCATTTTCTCATGATATAAATAAATGAACATGTTATGAGGTGAATTTATTTATCCTAAATCTAATCTCATTGAATTAAGTATCGTTTAATGAGATGGTATAAAAATTGGCAGCCTTACAAAACATCAATACCATAAACAAATCTTTAATGCTTTTAATTACTGTTGTGAAGCTACCCCAACAATAATATGTCTAGTTATAATAAATGGTGCTTTTCACAGCTGCACTAAAAATTTGATAAAAAATAAAGAATATAATAGATATTTTTGTTATTTTTCCTTTACAAATCAGACAGACCTGGTGGTTCAAATTTTCACTCGAACCGGATCGGATAACTATAAATGCTCATAGCCCGGTTCTCTATTCTCTGAAATGATGCCGTATCGCGACTGCAGCAAGCCATCTCAAACGAGACATGAAGGAAACGACATCATTTCGGTGGATCTACTTCTACTTCGAAAACTGGATAAATTATTATTTTTTCCTAAATTTATTCCCGCCACCTAATTTTTTTAAAAAATTTGTTTAATAAATAGTTCTCAAATTTTAAACAAAAAAACACTTTCATTTCTGCAACGACAAACAAACAATGGAGTCGAAGAAGAGATGGAGCGTAACCTATACGAAACACATGAAGCAAAAGAGGAAAGTCTATCAAGACGGTTTCTTAGACCATCACATCGCAACCAACAAAGTAAATTGCTGCTTCATACTTATATTTATATTTTGCTTAATTTGTAATTGACGGATGCTTAAAATCGGTGATTATTAGGTGAAGCTGTTTGACGACTGCGAGAAGCTATTAGAGTGCAAGATATTAAAAGGCGAAGAAGTTGTTAGCTCCGATCAAACATTGACATTTAGCGGTTATCTAGTGGATATTGGAGATCCTGAAGGCGAGGTTTATTTTGATAATAAGTCTCTGCATAGCATAGATAAGAAAACTGATGAGAGACCTAGACCTAATTTCATTCATCGAAGAAAGTTTCGAAGTCCTTCAATTTCTTCTTCTGGTAATGTGCGACAAATAATGCCTTTTGATTCCGCTTGGTTTCACTGAACTTCTTTGATTTGGCCAAATTCTATTATTTTTCTTTTTAATCTTGTTAAAAGATAAGAATGATGCGCTGGTGAATAATCTAAGTCCGTCGAAGAAAATTATTAGAGGTTAGTTCTACTTATCTGTTTATTTTGGCCTGACATTTGTATGTACTATCGGGATTATAGTTAAAAAGGGCATAAGTTAGAGAACAGTTTGTGTAAGAGCTTGATTGTGTTATTGTAATAAACAATTTACATTTCAGAGTTCAAGAAAAGTGAACTGCAAAGATATGGAGCATTTCAGAGTTGTCCAGATACGGTAAAACCGGGGTTCACAGGTTAGTTCTAGAATCTGCTACTGCCTCTCATATTCATAAGTTTTCCATTTTTTTACTTTTTTTTGGTTTACATCGCACTTAACTATTGAGTATTTGGTAATGAACCAGTGACAGTTTTCATTTATTTCTACTGAAAGTGGAAAGCTTGCCCGCTTAAAGCTGTGCTCAGTCTGTAATAACGTAACCAATTTCATTGAGGAAAAACTTTGCCTTATTGAATTCTAGATCACATTATGCCTTCCCAAAGATCAGTCAGTCTTTGAGTAGTACTGGGATTAGATGCGCTCAAACAACCTATCTTACTAATAATAGGGTCGTTCTAAAGCTACAGCTCGAAAGTCGGCCTTCAAAAGCAGTACTTTATGCTCACCTTCTCTGGAAAAAGAATACATTTATATTTTCTTGAATCCCCCGTCAACAAACTTTTCATGGTCTTCCTGGTTTTCTCTTACGATTGAGTTCTTCTGTCCGCCCCATTTTTAGGGAATTTCTCCTAACTTGTTTTCCATTTTAATTCAGAGTGGCGGGTCATGTACACAACACAAATTACTCAAAAGGCCAAGAAATATCATGATGGTTTCTTGAGACTTACAAGTAGTGGATCCTTTGGGAGGCAGGTTAATTTCTAACAACATTTTAGCTACTCAATTTATGAATTTTTTGTTTGGGGTTGCTGTTGCAATTTTGCAAAAGCATTCTCGTCAAATGCTGCCTTTGGCAATAAATAGCCAGTTGACTGGGTGGATAATTTTGCAAGAAAAATCTGCAATAACAGCCCATCTTTAAATCGGTGATGTGTATTTGCCGATGAGTATTCCAAAGGAGCACTTTGTTATATTTGCTTCCTTGTAAGGGCATTTGTTGACTTGAACTTCATTTTGGTGGGTGTTCATTCAGATTATGCTGTATGATGAAAGGAGAGAAGTTTTAGATAGCAGGTTCCTTACGAAAGATGAGGTATTAAGATCTCATGAATCCATAACATTTAACGCTCATTTGGTTGACATTGGAGAACCTGAAGGGGAAACTCAAATCTCTGGAGATTTGAATATTCAAGGTAACACTGCCAATGTTGTTGGCAAAAAAGGAATAAAGCATGAACATCGGAATTATCTTGAAGCCAACAGCTCTGTGGCCAAAGGTCAGTCAGCATGAACTTCTATTTGAATGTCATATTTCACATGGTTCTTATTTTAATCTATATGCATTTATTCATTGAGGATTTGTTTTCACATTTCCATTGCTCCTTTCTGTTTCTTGATCATCATTGGTTAGAGCATCATCTGTGGTTTGTCTGAAAAGTCTCTGTAAAATACGTGACCCATGTCCTATCATTACTGCTTTTCCACTCAATTTCCTTATGATGCAGAGTGGCATACGCTTTATACTAGTCAGATAACTCAGAAGGCCAAGAAGTTCCATAATGGCATCCTTAGGCTGACGACTTCTGGTTCTTGCAGAATGCAGGTTGGTTTAGCTTTACATTACTATAGCTCCCAGCAATAAGTTTTATCTTTACTTAAGTTGAGGTGCACAACTTGGGATATTTCTACTCTTAATTGCTTTTTAGCCGTAAGTGTTTTCTAATAATGTTGAAAGATGCAGGGTATTATATCCTTTTACATGGTATCTTCTTGCAATCTGTTGAGGCAATCTTCTGCAAATATACAAAAACTTCCAACTTCATGAAGCGGAAAGTTGTTTTAACATTTTGGAATTATGTTAAGTTCAAATACTCATCTTTGATGCTAAAACCTGTTGCACTGGAAATAGTCTTTGGATTTTGAGATGTCTACTTGTTGATAATTTAAGTGGCTTGTTATTTTATGAGGCATCCTTTTGTGCAAGAACTGCTGTGATTTTGAGAAGACCACAGTTATTAACTATCCATGTAGTGGGAGGAAAACAAAAAATGAAGGGTCTATCTGGTTGGTATTGCCATGAAGTGTTCTGTCACTTCAGTTTTCTCTTTCACTATTCTTATATGATAACTGAACTCACATATTCTCATAGGATAAATAAAGGAATGAATCACTCAGTTCTTTTCACTCCTCCCATTACTTCCTAGATTTAGTAATCCTTTCAGATATGGCAGGTGACTTTACTAAATGAAGATAAAACCATTCTGAGCAGTAAATTCCTCAATTTATCTGAAGATGTCAGAAGTGGCAGCACATTTGTGCTGCTCAAATATTTAGTGGAAGTTGGTGAGCCGCATAGCCCTAGAGGTATGATCTTTCAGTAAATAGTTTTGTTCAACCGTTTACTTATTTTACTATTGGTGTTGAAGGTTTTTGGATTTTATGTTGATCAAAGGGCACTTTCAGTTGGGTGATTACCTTTGCAATTTTCCTATCTAACTGCTTTTGGTTCTTTATTTGATATTATAAGTCTTTCCTTGTTAATTGGTTTGACTTCTACAGAAACCGCAAACATTGCTTATTCAAGCAAAGATGCAGGTTCAAATTTTAACATTTCCAATGTAGGTGAGGCCATATTTTCTAAAACAGATCTTATGAACAAGCCTATGAATCTTCACATGATCATGCATCAAATATAACAAGAACATTGGATGTAGCATCCTAATTTTCGGTCCTTTTGTTGACAGCATACTCTTCTTTTGCAAATTCAATTTTTGGTATTTCACTTGCTATTATTTCTTTTTTGGAAATTTGATCCTACTAGACATGACAACTTCTGAAATTTCTTTTGACTTTTGTGACAGAAAAAATTCAAAACATTGCTCATTCAGGGAAGTATGAAGATTCAAGTAGCATCTACACTGGAAACCTGACCAAAACAAGCAAGATTGCTGCGACAAACAAATCCTTACGTGACAGTGAGTCCGTGCTTACTTGCTTCATCATATTTGCAAATTATTGATTGCATAAAAGACGTCTTTTTACAATAAGGGCTTTGCATGCGACAACAAATCCTTGCATGTCTGCGTATGCTACCTAAATTTAAGCATTTCATAGTTAGATTAGGTCAACATATTTCATTGTTGATCCTGCTATTAATTGTTCCCTTTTCAAATTTTTGCATACCTATCAGCATTTCTTTAAACAAAAAGTAATAATTACTAGCACATTTTCCAATTTTGAGATGATGTATTACATTAAAGTTTTCTTAAATAGTAGCTGTATCCTACTGGCAATTGTTCTCACCATAATTCTTTGCCGCATTCCTTTATCCTAAACTAATTGAATTTTCATCTACCATTGCTAGTCCATCACATTTTGTCTATTCTTCAAAAGCCTGTAGCTCACGGGCGTGTTGCCATGGAGTGTACTGACAAGAACATGACTGCACCAGTTTCCTCTGCTGAGGGGCTTCAGAATCCAGATACCAAGATACATAATCCTGAAGATTGTCAAGCACCTTTACTAGATGATGGACCAAGTGAACATAAGGATAATAGGGGATCAAGTGAAAGTGCAGGCATTGAGAAATACTATAATCCTACGCCTAACGAAGGCAAGTTGTAGATGTTATTCTGCAATGTTCTTTACTGGATCTTCTGGATTACGTCGCCATGTCTAGATTATGAGTATTGGTTTTTGCAGAAATAGCTACTACTGGAGGTGGTAAACTCTTCTGTGACAGTCAAATTGGAACTTCTGACCAGGTATGGGCCATGTGCGCCTTGGTCTCCAAAAAGTTCAATTTTAAAACCAAAATGTTGTGTTTGTTCACTGTGTACAACTTCTTTCTGTTCCTTTTGGTATCTTGTGATTTTTCTGATCCGGTCTCAAGCCTGAATCTGATAGTCTTTCTTCATGAACAAATGAGTAAAAGACTGAAAAGTAACTCACATGCATATAGATAGAATGATTACAGTGTTTTAACATCCAATACTTTTTTCAGACCGACTCTTGATGACATGAATTTCTGGCATCTTTGCAGCTGAACAAAATTAAATGTTAATGTTCTTGAGCACTCATGGACCTAAAATGGGTTTGTAGAAATCTTATTTCAACCTTCCTTAAATCCGAATTATGTGATCACTAATCAATTAATTCCTTACCAAGTGCACAAGCTTATATTTTATATGGGATTTAATTGCCTAATATGTTAGGTAGCTATTTAGCTTGGTCATGAAACAATATGATTTGTCGAAATCATTTGCAGTCTCATCCACACAATGCTGAGGCTGACATCAAACAACGTGATGAAGCTTTTGCTTCTGGTTTTTCAAGTTTAGCCCATGAACATAAAAAGAGGACTGAGCAGCTTAAGAGTGCAAGGGAAATCCATGAATGGCCAACTTTTGATCTTGGATTTTGAGCATGGGCTGATATGACATCCTTATAATAACTATCTCGGGTTTACGCATACCTTACAACAGTATTGATTTGATGGTTATCCTTGGTAATTGCCTTGCACAGGTTAGTCAAATTAAGATTGTGCTCACCATTTTGCCATGTATATGCACGAAATAACCTGTCCAATTACATAGGAATTTAAATGCTTGGTTCTTTTAAATATTTATTTAGCCTTGGATCCACAAATAATTTTGATGTGTTTATATTCCAGGTTACTGATCTCTCCTAAGCGAAGAAACAAGTTTATACGGTGGATCTAAGTCTGGTAACCAAGTAATTTCTTTTAGCAATACCAACAGCAGATAAATTGGCATGACGGACTGCAGGAAAATCGGAGATTTTTGTATAAGTAATAGAATTAGATCAGGCTTATATGTACAATTTGATGGAACCATAAAAAATGTTGAAAATGAGTTCCTATTAAAATCCGTACATTTAATAATAGAAACTAGTGCTGTTGTGTGTTAATGGAAATTTATATGTGGCCAACAAATTCTTGAGATAAAGAGCAATGTTTGCCAGAAGTGCGACAAGGGAAGGCTGATCACGCTAGCACAGGCAAACGACATGCAATTATTGAAGCTTCAAAAGAAAAGAGGCAACAAAATAGGGCTAACGACTACAGAGTTTTCTCTGCTTCCTGCTGTGTCTCGACTTTCTTTCAAACCTCATCCAAATATTTGTAAAATGTGCGATCCCTTTTGGATTTGCGCATGCTAAGCAATGCCTTAAAGAGGCGTTTACTTTTGCTGGAATACTGTTCAATCTCATTTCCCCTGTCTCTTCCAGGATATGTAGACAATGAAACTGATCTTCGGGGCTCTGATGGGTACTGAAAAGATCAGATAAGATCATCTTAAGGTCAGAATTACTATTCACAGAATATATTCCTCCTTCTAAACGTCTGCTGCATTCAACCACTTTATAGTAGTTATGTAGCAGAAAGTTTCATTGTTCTATCTCATATTGGCATTGGAGTGAGGGATTATTAGAAAGGAGGAAATCGTCTGCCTTGGAAATAAAAAATGACATATAGAAGTGATTCCAGATTTTGTTCGGTTATGTGCTTACCCGTCGTTTGGCATTAGGATTATTTGGAGATGTTGATCTCCTAGGGATAAAAGTTCCAGTATGTATAAGTTGAAATCGCTGGGGAGAGGAAGTTCTTGTATCTGGTTAAAATAGTTCATCAGCACAGTATTTGTAGTAATAAAATATTAAGGCAAAACTACGCAGGGCAGCTTTTACCCACAAAAAAAATTTAAGAAGGGAAAGGTAGGAATCATGTATCAGTAGTTTGATCGTTATGAGAAAAAGAAAAGTTTATTTGTGAAACCTGCTCGTTTTTTGGTTGAAGTAGGTGCAAATACAAAATTTCCTTGCTTTGAGGAAAGCTGTGGAGACTGTAATCTAGAATTCCCTCTGCATTAAGATTACACATATAGAGCTTGATCATGGTGAAACATGCATGATAAGTTAGCAGCATCAATATTTACCTGGAAATAGATGGAGAAGTCCCTCTAATTGTTGCTCGAACAGCTTGCAAGAAAAAAAGACAATCATGAAAGAATGTTGGAGGCAAGATATTGCGTCGTGAAATTATAGTTCTTGATAGACTACTCGATCAGCTAGGTTTAATTTCTAGATGAAAGAAATGTGGAGTACCATTTTCAAACTGATGCGAGTTGTAGTCAGCACTGAAGCTTCTCCTGTGAACGTTTGATTTGGTATCCAAGGTCTCCTCAGCTGAAAAGTCTTAAATGAAATTTCTTTTACAAAACTTTCACTGTCTCAGTTATTCTATTCAAAGTATTTGTTTGTTATTATTCATATCCACCGGTAAATTATAGATGGTAGTGATTTATTATATTATCAACCTTGTGTCATAGCAGGCGACAGTATTTGTCAAGATATTACATGGAGTAGGAAAGAGGGGACAATTAATAGCGGAGGTCGAGATATTTGCCTGGAAAGATGTACCGTTTATGGTACTTGGGAGTTTGTACCACCAAAAATTGTTGAGAAAGTCCCCCATGGTTGATATATTCTTGGCATGTTTGCCGTCTCTAAGATGCCAGCCAAAAAAAAAAGAAGGTAAATGATCTATACGGCTTAGAAATAAAGTCACTATTAATGATTTCACGAGTATGCAGTGATTCGTAAGTTAGTACTACTACAAGGATAAACAGATTTAAAGAGTACAATTTTGGTCTCCATAGCTATAAATGAAATGATGATGATGTCTCTAGGAGGACACTCATAATTGTTTTATTCTATTTATTTATTTATTATGTGTGCTGTGTGCGAGTACACAGGGAAGTGGAGCTGAAAAAGCTTTATTAGCACTGAATGGAAGTGGAACTTAAGAGGATTACCTGTTCTAGGCAACTGAACCGAAGCTCGAGAGCTGAAATTTCATCAGCCTTGTTATCGAACAAGTTGTTAACTTTGTAAGCTACAGAACCCAAGTGATCGATAGTATTGATTAAAGCTTTGACAGCATAATCTTTCAACGTCTCCACCACTCTCCATTTGGATAAAGAAAAATATTAAAATTAAAAAAAAACAACACAAACCATGAGATTCTCTATCCCGCAAAATCTAAGAAGCTTTCACAAGTGTGTAAAGGTGTTTGAAAAGTGCAACTTACATTTGTTTCTGGTCCTCTTTGCTGTACGATTTTTCAAAATACTCTGCTGCAGAGTACAACTGTTTCCTCAAACTCTTCAAATCCTGAAGAAGCGAAAATGAATAATCATTATCCCAAACCATGAAACTTCAGGGTCACACTAAATGAAAGATAGTTCAAAATCCAAGAAATAGAGTCGCATAATCTGTAAGATTACTAGAGTGTGCACCTTGAGAGTATCAGAAAAGAGCATGCTCTGTTTCATGAAAAGTTCATCGTGATTGGAAGCTTCTTCGGTATCAGGGCCAGGTACCCAAGATGATGAGGTTTTGTTATCCATAAAAGTGAAACCTGCCGTTCTTGAGCTGCTCAACTTGTATAAACCACCTCAACTCATTAGATCAATTCCCCTAAAGAAAATGCCAACACCATAAGCTGACCTGTTCTGAAGTCGAAACCTTGAAGAAGAGTTGGGAACCACCGTTTGGAATCTGAGAAACCAACGAATCCTGAAGTCAGCTGTGCATCATAATCTATAAACTAAACAAAGAATGAGATGGCTCAATTTGTTGCTACAACTTTCCTCATTAAAGCATGTGTGCAAATCAACAAAGACTTGCCTTTATAAACCAGAAGATCTAGAGAAAGCATAAATATCATACAATAAATTGTTGTGTATATTTGGGAAGTACATTGGATGACCAAGTTATGGTTGATTATATGGGAAACAAAAACAAGCTGTAAGTAGTAGAAATGGAGCACAAACCTGGTCCCTATTGTTCTTAAGCTACTAAATTGCAAATTAAAACCCTTTTCTCATTTGAAGTGAAGTCATTGTTCCATACAGAGAGCCATATGCATCACAGACTAAATATTGTAAAAGAGCCATAATAGAGGTCTTCTTCTTCTCTTGACTTATTGTCAGATAAGTACAAAAGGGGACAGTGAAATTTCACTAGACTAAGTTATGAAGATGATACCTCTAAGCCTGTGTGTATGAGAAAAAGAAAGAGAAATATCTAATAATGATTTGAACAAGACAGAAATCTATACAAGAGGAGAATGAGGTATGGGAATCTTAAGCCTTTTGTTTTTTGTAGGTAAAAGTTGAACTTCCTTGCTGTTTTGAAAGCAAAATACTAACAGTTCCGTTGCCCTTTATTTTTTCTTTTCCTTTAAAGTAGGGAGACTTTGTTTCCTCTGCAGTTAGGAAGATCATTAATATGCAATAAATTGCCACAAGGCATGTGGTGGTTTGATCATTTTCAAATTTAGGACCCACTTATATTTAGTTGGATCAGTAATTGCAATATTGGTTAACTATATAATCCCCGATAAATACAGCTGGTAAAGGCATGCATATGCTCATGATTCATGAATAAGACCCATAAGACCCAGAAGACATGATCTGATCCCAATTGAGAGTGATTTATGAATACAACAATGTAAATGAAGAGATAATTTAAAGTAGTAATTCATATACTCACCAAAATGAATCAACTTCTAGTAACAAGTTTTCTATTTATTTTTCTTAAATAAGTCAATCTAGTGAGATGAGCAAGAGCACTAGAGCATTAACACCATTATTTTTTACGTAGCCTACGTGACTGTATTACATTGACTTAAAACACAGTAGTAATTGACAAAAGAAGCAAAACAAATTTAAAACACGCCACCAGCACACCACATAAAAAGCATATAATGTTGAACTAACGAGCTCTGAATTATATGCGGGAACAAAGCTGAGACACATTTCTTTTACTGAAACTGTGGTGTGTTCTCAAGCAGTGTTGTCCGCGGTCACTATCTTTCGAAGTTCTGTAAGTAACTTTGCCAGATACCCAGTTGAATTGGAAACTTTAAAAAAATGATTAGCCTAACAGATTTGATAATACTAATCGTAACAGCAGACCAATTCTTCCGGTAATAAGTTCGCCCGTCTTAGTAAGACGAGGTACAATGTTTGAGGTTTCTTTTACAAGTGTGTATTATTTTTAAAAGACCAGTGGGTAGGATTGTTTAAACATAACAAAATGACGTAGTAGGTTAGTTGAGGACTCGTTATCAGAATGCTGGTCTTCGCGACTGATTATCACATTTCAACAGCCATTAAAATAGAGCATTATGTTTGGCAACATGAATTTGTTTAGAGTAAAAAAGTGTTTTTTCAATATCAATTTTTATTGTATTTTATTTTTCTGAATTTTAAAAAAATGCTTTTACGAAACCAGATAAATGCGAATATTTTTTTTCTGAAAAGCAGATTTAAAAAAAAAAATTATAAAATATTAAAATATATCATAATATTAAATTAGAAAAATTAACACCCAACACCAATAAGAACACCCTTACTCAGTTGACGCATCAGATTCGTAGTTGAGAAAAGCCTGAAGAAACACCATTTGCAGTCAGATTGCGGAGAACCATCCCAAGTTGCCGCGATAGCTGGGATGTGCTCGATTCACAGTGGGTGCAACATAATAGTTTCAATCAATTCTAACCAACAACGGGTTTCATCTTCCCAACCTCAACAACTGAAGCGAATAGTGAACTTTCGTGCTCACAAGGCACCAGTTGCGTAGAAAATTAATAAAAACAAGAGAGCCAACATGATAACCATCCAAATTCTCCGATTAAAGGCGCTGCCACATAGGTAAATGTGACTTTCTACCAGTAGTAAACAATGCAGTCTAAATTTCCGGAGTTTAGATGTGGAGAGTAGAGAGCATTGAAAACTAAAATAGAACTACTCCAGAAAAAAGAGAAGAAAACAAAGTGATCAACACATTTTGTTACTGGTGTTACAAAAAGAAAATTAACATGTTCTTGTCCTCGAGCGGAACAATTTTGAGTTGAAGGTTTGTGTCCACAGCCACTGATTGCTACTCTACACAATTCGCTCCAACTCTCTAGCATAACTCAGAGTCTGGTTGATGAGTTGTAGAGATGGTATTTCCTTGCAAGGGGCAGATTCTTTTGCCTTCTGGAAAATTACCACGCCATTCTTTACCTCCCACTCTGGGTGGTCCTGCATAATCCAACAGAACAATGTCATATTTATGCTCCTGGAAGAACAAAAAGAGCAAACCAATTTAAATCTCTTGAAGAAACAGCGCCCTAAGACTTGTAGCTTTTCTATCTCAGATGCTGGGTTAACTCTCCGCATTCAAAACCACTGCAAACTTGCGCGTGACAAAGGCTTCCTCAGGCCTTGTTACAATATTTGAGAAAAGGAACCACCCAAGGCATTTCAAAAGTTCAGTTTACAGAAAAACAACTCAACAATGTGTGATGCTCAACAGGCAATGAAATAAATAAGCATAATATATGAGATGTAATCTGGTACCTCCTTGATGTACTGCAACAGTTCAGTATCAGATGAGAAAAGCAACATTTGACGGGCATCATTGATCGAAAGATAGTCATATGCCTTCTCGCTGCATCCAGCTATTTCATCCCTGGGAATTAATTAAATACAAATAAACTAGCCAGAATTACTCTATTATGGTAGGGAAAAAAACCGAGGATCAAATAAATCTGCAGTAGAAGAAATCCCTAGTGTACCAACTTGATACATATTTCCATTTAGAAAAGAATACGGTCCCAGAATAGTAAAAACTAAAATGTTAAATAGATGATTCACTTGATTATAAATACTTAAAAGCAGAAAACTCTTCTCAAAGAGGTTTCAAGATTTAAAAGAAAAATGATATGAGGAGATAAATATTTGAACAGGACAAAGCTAAAAAGAACAAATATCAAACAATAAATAGATCCTTCCAAATAGTCAAACAGCTTTTGAAAAGAAACCTATCCATGAGAACAGATTGGCCATAAGCAAGAATCCATCACCATGCACTTTAAATGAGTCCATTTTAATCTAACCAGTCATTCTAACTAAACCTGGTGCGGCCAATTTATCATTTCCTCAACCAATTTCCCTAGCTCATCAAATAATAACCTTATCTTTCTTATGCACAAAACAAGATATCGCATTTATCACCCAATAATCCATTACTACTGACAAACAAATTGATGATATTTTCATATCAATGGCTAGTTAAGCTATTGTCACAATAAAATGGAGCAAATTACCTTACTGTCTTTGCCAAAAGGTCCATGAAATAATCATAGCCCTTGTATGGTACAGTTTGTTTTGCACTCAGTACACGGTTGTAAGCCCCTTCCATGAAAGATTGCTCCAACTCCACAGCATGCTTGATGGCAGGATTTTCCAAAGCAGCAGGAGACAACAACTCCAGTTCAGTGTGGAATTCAGCAATTCTATTCTGCACAAGGAGTCTCAAGAGGTTGAGACCTAAGATCATGTACTCCTGGGAAGATGGTGGAAGACGGCCACTGCTCCATCAAAGACAAATAAAAATACGTCACGAAAATAGTAAGTAATTAACCAAAAGAAAAAAAAAAGCAGGAAATTCATTGCTCAAACTTAATATGAAGTAGTAATTAGTTGCAAGGAATGTTTAAAAAGCAATGTAGCACAGCTGTACAGGCAGACTTGAGAATGCGTCATTTGACATGAAATTTAAATCTTTCCACTCAGATATCACTTAAACAAAGGCACCACTCAGTTAAAAGAACAAATGTCGATCCCCTCCATTTCAGGACAGTGTTTATAAGACACATACAAGATATTATGGTAAAACTATAGCCTATATTTATGCATCCACTTAGTGTTCCAGTAAAGCTATTCTATGAATTGCTTGTCGTACTCATTGCATTATGAGCTATTGTAAGAATAATATAGAAAGAACAAACAGCATGGGACCGAGCATTGTACTCGAGCTGATTTCACACATAAAAAGTAAATGCAACGAAAAGTGAACCTGGCATCTGTATAATAAGGCTTCAACTGAAAGAAATCCCTTTCAAAAGCATCCTGATCCCCGATCTTTACGTTAAGAAGAACCGCATGCTCATATATATCCCCTAAAAAGCAATTTTTCATAAATTAATTTAAGACTGAAAAAAGAACACGAAACTATAATCTACAAAAATACAATTCAACTCCTAAGAGCAGCTTGATTCAGTGAACTTTCAAATTCACTCTCTTTAGTAACAAAAGGAGACAAAAGTCAAAAAGAACATTACTTGCTAATGTCAATTCTTGAATAGCATTAGGTGTATCTTCAAATAATGGAGGCAAGCTTCTAAATTCTGTCAACATCACCTGCAAACAAACCAAAATAGACACGCATAAATTTTTTTTTCTTCAAAAAATTAGGGTTTTTGGTTTAGATGATTAGTATAAAGGGAAATAGTCAATTAATCACCTTGAGGGAGGAAAGAAGTTTGGTGCAAGTATCAACATCTTCTCTAACACAAGCCGCTTTGAATCTCTCGAATAGCTGCGATGCTTCTGTTATCTTTGGATCCATTTCTCGCCCTCTCTCTGTTCTCTGCTTCTTGATGCCTTTTGAGCTCAGTTTTTTCTTGGCTTTTTTTTCAAGAAAAGAATTTTCTTTCCTCTCTCTGTCTCTATATATCAGGGGCTTTTACAGTTCCAACTTCCAATATTCCCCCTCAAAATCAAACCCCCTGTTTATTTGGTCCATAAGTATTTGGGTCTTACGTTGTCGGGTCCCTTATCCAACCCTAACATATGGGCTAAGAATTATCCAAGAATCATTAAATTGTAGTAATTTTAGATAAATCTTTATACAATTAGAGTTATAATCAAATGGAGTTTTGAAGAACTCGAACTTTTACTCATCAGTTCAAAATCAAGTTCGAGCTCAAGCTAATAATCATGTATGGGCCTATAGAGGGCTTTATACATCTTCCATTCCATCCCATTCCATCCCAAATCAAACCCAAAAATCATATCGGGCCTAATTTCTCGGCCCAGGATCTGTTTGCTAATGCGCGCTATGATGCGCACAGCGCGCTCTCCTTATCTATAGACTATAATTCAATTGTAAAGCTACTCTGCTCTTTAAATAAATAAAAGAAAAAAGGGACAGAGCTCGAATCGATGGCATCTTCTTCTTCTTGTTCTTCTTCTTTACTTACACCAACTGTAATAAATTCGTCCCCATTGTGCCCCAAATTATTTTCCAAATTCCCATGTTTTCCATCGCTATCTTTCGCTCACACCATCAAGAAGAGGCACAGTGTTCGTAGTCTGACTATAAAGTCTCAAGCTTTAGACTTTTCTGGATCATTTTATGAGGGTTCTGGGTTCGGTTCGGAGGAAGACCCACCGACGCTAACTGGGTCGGGTATGACCGCTGTCGAGGACAAGGAGCCGCCACAATGTCCACCTGGGCTCCGACAGTACGAGACTATGGCGGTTTTGAGACCAGATATGTCTGAAGATGAACGGCTTGCGCTTACCCAGAAGTACGAGGAGGTAACGTTTTCTAATTTTTATTGCTTTAATAAAACATGAAAAGGAAAAAAGAAATATCTTTTCTTTAATTATTTGTATTTGGTTGGTAAATGTGTTCTGAATAGATAATTATGTGGCAATAAGTTCTGAAATTTATTGTGGGTTAATATATGTTGGTCTGCCGAAATGAAGGATTTGCTCTATGGCATGTAAGAATTAATGGGTTATTACCTTAAAGGCCTCTGCTTTTGTTGCAGAAGTAATGTGTTTTTTAAAGGATGTCTTGTTTAAGCATATGTAGGATGGCTGCTATCTAGTTTAATTACAATGGTATGTGTTTGACGATAGGTTGGTTGTTCTGAGAGAAGTTTGTATATGTATGTGTTTGACTTTGATTCCTGTAAGAGTAGGAGAATATGCATTCTGTCTGTTGCTAATCTCTCTTTTAGAGGAGTACTTCACTTCTACCTTATGCCATTTTTAACTCCCAAACTGTATATTTTCTGTAGTAATGAAGTTGATTATACTTTAATCTAAAGGGGGAATGTTACATGCAGAATGAATAATTAAAGCATGAGATGGACATTGCTTACCCTTTTTGTTGTTGCACTGAATAATTTTTGAAAATTGTGGCGAGAAGCCCAGATATCGTGTGTTATAAAAATGAGCATCATCATGTGCTCTTACCCTCTTAGAGCTTCTAAATCTCTGGGATTTTCTGTTCGATCTGTAGAATTATGACTTCTACATTGGAAATTAAAGATTTAGATGGTTTTAAATAACAAGTTATGATAAGTACATCTTGGATGATGATTAACCCAAACTTGCAGTTGTTAAGAAAGTTTTGGCCTTGTTCAAGAAGCAAATGTTTATTCAGGGCTCCAACTTCATTCTCTGTGTTCTTGTAGTCATAGTAAGTACTCTAATTTAAGAGAGTGTCAAGCACAATGGTAGTTAGTCAGAGTCAGTAGGAGCATGCCTATTTGTAACATAAAGATCTTTGATTGTTGGTCTGAAGGTTTTTAGTTCTTTGTTCAGACGTCGAGATTGACATATAATCCGTCATAAAGATGGTCAATGCCAGATTTCTTAAACAGGAGGCATTTAAGATATAATTAGCAAAGAGATTTTGGATTTAAGTAAGACTCAAGTTGCATTCTCAAATAATTTTTTACTCGTGATAAGCCATCAGATGCAAATAAATCGTGAAGTAGTATAATACTGCGTGAAAAATAATATACTCCTGCCCACTTTTTTTTCTTATAGTCCTTTCTAATGATGGTCCTCTTGCAGTTGCTTGTTGCTGGAGGTGGCATGTATGTGGAAGTATTCAACAGAGGTGTCATTCCGTTAGCCTACAGCATCAAGAAGAAAAATAAAGCAGGAGAGACTAATACTTATCTGGACGGCATCTATCTCCTATTCACCTACTTCACGAAACCCGAGTCCATTGAAATGCTTGAGGCAACTTTAAATACAGATGATGATATCATCCGATCATCCAGTTTCAAGATAAGAAAGAGGAAGTTTTGAAATTGTTTGCTTTCTCAATCTTTTGTGCAGCCCTGAGAGGAAAGATTGTTATTAGGAGAAGAATTATAGTGGCTACGGGATCTTGTATGCTTATGGATCTTCTTGCTTCCTAATCATCATTTTTTTTTTTTTGTAAGATAATGAGATCAGCAATGATACTAGCGAAAGATTATGCAAGAAGTATGCTGTCATTGGGAATATTGTCTTGCATTGGAATGCAATTGAAATCTCACATCTTCATGTTTCAGCCATTTTTTGTACTCTAACTATCAAGCAACTATGAGTTGCTATGCAAGGGTGTTCATTTCCGAAACTTATTTTAACTAATTATTGGAATCCCCATTCCAAGCCTCTATGAAAAAGAAAGGATGCTTTTCTTTCTTCTTTTTGGAAATTTTGAAAAGAAATGTTGTAGTTTTACAAGTAGTTCTTCTCTTCTGATAATTGCATGAGGGGTATTATTAGTGGATTTCTCTAGCTTTTTGAACCTTGTAATAACAAATGGTGTTACTTTTATGATGGATCATGTTAAAGCAAGAGTCCTGGGTGAGCTTTTATGAATCTAAATCCTCGTATCTGTGTTGGGAAAATAAAATAAATGTTGATAAGCTTGATGGGTTGCTGTTGATCCTTTATGGGTGGTGGTTGATCCTTCTTGGAAAGCACTAAACTTAAAGTAAGTTCATAATATTATAGTTGAATCACAAAGATTTTCCAATGTTGGCCTCTGCCAATTGTATGAAGCAAGTAACGAATTAAAACATCTCCAGATAGGATTTGAGTCGTCAGCTAATAATGTTTTGAACTCACTTTTTCGTTTCCAAGAGATTCTATAGCTGCCATTATAAAAGGGGACTGACTACTAGGAATTAATAATAGTGGAAGAGCACTTTGGTCAGTCAAAAACTAACACATGAAAATTTTTGTACGTAGGGAATTATTTTTATTTGTTTTATATGTAAAAGAATCTGATATAGTGGTGAAGTTAGAGATATATATCTTATCTTATAATTTCCACTTTGTGTGAGAGATAGAGCTGCCTCCATTATCCACCAGCAACAGTGAGATCTTCTCAATATATTAAAAGTGAAAAGCATGCCCACATCAAACTGTATCCTATAAAAGAGGACAAGTTGCACCATTTTGTGTCATAAAATATGTGTCAAATTCATTAAAATAGTCTGATTTAATTAACAAAAAGTAAATGCAGGTCTTAAATCATATAAGCCAAGATATTTGTTAAGCCTAAAATGTGCTCAAGTATCTGAAGGAAGAATTTCGACATTTTACATTTTTCAAATATGCTGTCTCTTCTACGCATGCACTTGAAAACATTGTTGTCCTAAACCTTTTTTTCTTTTTACTTCCCATCAAATTTTACTAAAAATCTAGGTTTGAGAGGGTTTTATATTTTATAATAATACAATGGGCTAATTGGCTTCAATTAAACTCAAATTCCAGACATTAAAACCCAGTTGTTAATCTAAGCAACTGTTTTACATTGTTATAGTGAAATGGGCAAGATAAGCTCTCTAATATGGGGTCAACTAGCAAATGCTTTAGTGGTATCCATTATACAACTGAAGACTATTCTTTAGTGACTATTTAATGCTTAATTCTGGTGTTTATGTAATGATTAAAAGTTCCCTTTTCTTTTTGTTGTTGTCTTTTTCTTTTCTTTTCTTCCTTCTTTAAATAAATGTAACACATGGAGATAGATCTTCCATTCATCTCCCACAAGAACAAATTCTTGATTTTCTTACTTTAATTTTATTTTGAAGTATAGACGAAAAGTTTGGCCTTAAATCTAATAACCACTTGTCTGTGGAGGGAAAGCCATTATTGTACATCTATCCATTTCCTTGCATCAGCTTTAATTGCAAAGAACTATAAATTTCAAGTTGAGCTTGGACAGGTTTGCATTTGGCAACTAATTTTACCAAATCAATCATTTTCTGCCTTGAGTATCTCAACAATAAAAGAACATTAGGTTAGGTTAACATCTAACTACAACAAAACCATAATGTCCAGTTGGAGGCATGCATATGCCCACCTAATTTTACAAAGTGGATTGCCAGTCTCCATTAATCTTTCTATTTAAATGTTTAAAATGTTACCTATAATGCAGTAACATGTCAATTACTTGAGATTGAGTCAAAACCCACCTCGCTAACCCTATTTTGTCTCTCTGAAAGTTGTTAGGTTAGTGACCTGCCAACCATGGATAAGGCCTTTAACCACTTAGGACAATTCCCTCCCTCAATCTTCCTTAAGCAAGACTACTATAATTATTTTCATTAACCACACTGATGTGGGAGAACTTAAGGAGGTTCAGGCCACCCACTGGAGTGGTTCAGTCGTCATGTTACAAATCACAACTCAGAAAGCTTCAGAGTGTTGCGGACGGCTGTGTACTAACTTACTAATTGTCCTCTCCTACCATCTAATGATGTAGTTGATTTGTTAGAAAAACAGCAGTAATTTAGCAACTACTTTTACCAAATCAATCATTTTTCACCTCGTGTATATCAATTAGTTAGTCTAGGATAGCAGTTTTGCTGTATAATGATAATGTTGTCCATGCCTGAAGAATGAAGACAGATGGATCCCTAGTGCTTGTTGTGAGGACCCATGTCTTAGTGGAGAGACATGGGCTTGTCCCATCACTGATAAAGAGAGAATATATACCATCATGTAAATTTGATCATCTCAAAAGCTCTCTGCTGGCTTCTATATTTTAAACATAAGTGTGCATTATTAAAGTATCCTTTTTTCCCAATCTAATAGCAAGCTTTAATTACCTCTCTCTGTCGCTCTTTTTGAGTAAAATTACCAACTATTTCTCTCCATAAATACATTCTATAAGCCATTTGTATTTCCCATATATGTTTGTCAATTCCAACTCTAAACTAGACATTAGTTTCTGATCATAATCTTTAGAAGCTCGAGGAATGATGGGTTTTCCTCCAACTTCATCTCCTAATGCTCATCTTTATCCACAAGCACTTCAACTCAAACTTTATCAGGCTTTCATCTTTTCAATTCCTATCCTTTTTTCTATTATTCTTTTCCTCTTGTTTTACTTGTTCTACCTCAAGAGAAGAGCTACTTCACTCTCTTCTCCATCTCAGGTTCTTCCTACAAGCTCCAATCAAGCAGCTCAACAACTGCCATCTGTAAGTCCTCTACTCCTCCTCCTCTTTCTCTCATGCAATCCAAAATTTTGGTTTTTCTGATTCTACCTTTTCTGTTTTTCCATTTAAATTGCTACATCTATAGGTTTGTCAGATTGGTTTAAAAAAAGAGATCAAGGACAAGCTTCCAATTGTACTGTTTGATGAAGATTTAAAGACAAGGGAGTCACAGTAAGTTATTCCCTTTCTTTTAATTTTTTTCTTATAAAAATATTTGACAGGGAAGCACAGCAAGTTATTCTCAACATGTAATGCTATACAGAAAGATCATATAAAATAATCATATTTGGTTATGGCATTGATATTATAGTGCTGTCTATAATTTCTAATGCACTACAGGCGTTGTCCAAAAGATGGTGTTATATCACATTTAATCTTGATAAGGCCAAATCATTTTGAAATGGACCCTTGAAAGTGACTCCTGTAAAGTTTATCTAAGTTGTGCCCATGAACCGCCCGCCTTTAATTAAGCTATAACTGAAGGAAAAAAAAAATTATTTGTAGTCAATCGTGGCATTTGGAATCTCTAATAACACCCATTAATTATGTTCTCCTTTCAGGCACTTTTGGTGAATTTTTGGTTAAAGAAGTTGAAATTTCTGATAAATGACACCTTTGATTGAAAACAGTTTACTAATTGCTCTGTTGGCCTTTTAAAGATTCTTTAAAAAAGCATTTAATGACATAAAACTTGTACAGTGTAGTAATGCCATGAGCCATTTGCAATCTTTTGGCCCATGGAAGTTAATAACCTTTTTAGGTTCTTTTTGCTGTTTCGAGTCAAGTTCTGGTGTATTGTTTTGAGTTGTTTTAGTTAGCTCTGCTTGCCAATTTTCTATTTTAATGTAAATGGGCTATATATCATTGAAATCTGAACTTGCACCCTAGCCGAAAGACTGAAGATTCTCTTCATGTGGGGAACAGTTGAACACAGATTTGGTAAAATTAATATGTACTAACTCCTATAATCCAAGGAAAGTGCTAGAGAATCAAATTCCAAAGTTGGTCCGGAACACTAGGCTTTGAACAAATTACAACCATAAAACTTTAAGAATTTTCAGCTTTTTTATATTCGTGTAAAAGCAGTAGGCGTGTGCACTGTAAGGCCAGTCGTTGAATCAAAATGATAGATAATAAATGTAAGTATGTATGAGCATTGAATCAGATTTCTTACTTACTGTTTTAACATTGAACTTATTAGAGAATAATAAAAAAGTTCTACTCTCATGACACTTGCCAATCTCTCAAACCATAAGTTTTAAACTATGATCATTATTTCTAACTTTTGATAATTTCTTTGGTCAGGTGTTGTGTATGCTTGGGAGAGTTTGAGATGAAAGAAGAGCTGCTGCAAATACCAAGCTGCAAACATGTGTTTCACATTGAATGCATACATCATTGGCTTCACTCAAACACAACATGTCCACTCTGTAGATCTTTTGTCATAATCCCCACCACAAAACTTGATAATCAAGACCAATCTGGTGGACCTGATACACCACCACCACCATACAACCAAGACCATGCTAACTCCAACCACCATATTCAGATTGCATCATTAGAACAGCAGCAGCAGCAGCAACGACAACAAGAGTTCATCAACACCCAAATTATAGAACAACAGCAGCAGCAACTTCTCTTACCTATCCAAGAATCGTCTTCGCGTGCAGAAGGAGCATGTCCAATGAACTCTGTTGCTGCTGCTGATTCCTGTCCCGTTTTGTCCATTTCCGTGGAGAATGAAAGAGGTTCTTCAAGTCAAGAATCCGTTGCCATACATATCCAAATACAGTAACATATACAAAATTCTTTTTTCCTTCTATATGAGGTTGAAATAAAGTAACTAGGAAACCCATCGGGCTAGGAACCTCGTGGCCGAGTGCCTATCTCATTAGTGCAGAAGGTCGGAAGTTCAAATCCTGTTAGGCCTCTTCTCCTTTAAAAGTTTTCCAAGTACAAAAGAAGTACAAGAGAAAAAGAAAAATAGCTAGGAGAAAGCCCTCAAGGCATACACTGTATACAGATGCCTGATCCTCAAAATTAACCCCGTTGCATTCTTTTTGCTGCATTAGTTATTCTATTCCCAGAATTTTCTTGGAGGCAGTTTAGGTTGGACTTGGAGGGAGAGATCAGTGGTAGTGAGAATTGAGTGTCGCATGCAATTGCTGAAATTGCATTCTTATATGAAAACATACCGACGAAGTATTTTCTACTGTTATTTTGTTTAAAACAAAGTATATCTACTTTATTTTATATACCATGGTTTTGTAGAATATTAAATTTCATTCCTTTAAAATCTAGAACTAAAAATGACTGGTAAATCGGTTGAGTCCTTCTGGAATTTGATAAGCCAAGGAAAAAGCACTGCGAACTGTTATAACTAACTGACCTAATCTCGTATTGACATTTGACACCTATAGATTGTTACTAACATTCTCTATATATAAGCTTTCTAGGAGGTGATTGATTTTTCTTTTTTTCTTTTTGTATTTGTACTAACCTTATAAATCTCGGTCATCATGGAAGCATAAAGTTGTATCTGGCTCAAGTGCAGAATTTGTGTATAGAGGCATAGGCAGCAGCAGCAAATGTAAAAGAAGTTGGAATCTCTCTTATTTCAACTCCTCTTTATCTACTGTGATAACAGTAGCTCAATATACTTAGCAGCAAATCCTATGTTATTTTATTCGAGAAAGCTCCAAGTTCATCTGGTTCCTTGCTCACAACAAATTGCAAGCACTCACCAAGGCTCTTGACACCTTTGAGTTCCTCAACTTCAGAACCAAAACTGGCAGTTTTCCCAAAGACCCGTCAGTCCGAGAGGGGCATCTCCAGAGAAAATACAAATTATAGCAATCTCCTTTTCTATTAAATGAATCACTGTGCAACTGTGATAACTCACTGATTCAATCTTATATTGACACTTTAAAGTGTTACTAATATTCTCTGTATATAATCTGATAATAATCAATACATAAATATTATTCAAAATTATTTTTTTCTCTTTTCATCATTCTCTTTCTCTGATTCACTAAATACTTCCTACTATATATTATGTTTCTTTTTTTTTTTTTTTGACTGTTATTATGTTTCTTAATTTTATCTTCATTTACAATATAATGGACCCTCTTATATTTGATATTTAGTAAAACTATAAATTTAATAGATTTTTAAGAAACCAACTTTTTCCTTATTGAATATTAATAATTCTACAATTCAATAATTAATAAAATTTAGAGAATATTATTTATAATTATTATTAATCATGAGTGGTGATAAACTTTGTTCTAAAGATTATCAAACACAGAGAATTTTAAAAGTTATAATATATAAAAGATTTAAAACCAAATGAAACGAAATTATATGCATTCTGCCTATTGTATTTCTTATTAAAAAGAGTCAGTTATAGTGACTTGAGTATTTAACTTGTAACTTCTAAACAATGTGTTGTTTATATATATATATGGTTTACTTTAGATGCAATAGTCTCAAATCATTCTATAGTTTCATTCTTTATAAACTCAATAAATTAAAAATTTTAATAATTAGTAATTTTAATTCACCAAGCATACTAATTATAAGATAATCAATTGTAAGTAAATTAGCAGTGATGGAGTGGGCTTTTGGCAGGACAGGAGACTGAAGAATAAAAAAACAAAAAAAAAGAAGGCAAGAGATCGACAGGAACATCTCAATCCCTTAGGCTTGGCGCATTCTAGGCTGACTCTAGAAAAGGTCAAATGTACACAATCTTTGTCTAATATTACGAGGAGAGTACTGTCGCTGTAGTATGACAATGTACACATATTCCTCTTTCGCATCAAATAAAATACAGAAATGCAAAGAAGGTTTAACAAACACTTGTCACTTGAAAATGAAAGAAGCTATGATATAAAGGGCCCATGTAAGAAATGCTGCAGTGACAGTAATCTTGGCAGGCATTTTACCTTTGTCCTTCCGCAAGAACATAGCTTCATAGACTGGCCAGCAATTCACAACCCCATATCCTGCTATGAACATTTGGATTAACAGTCCTTCAAAATTGTGGCCCTTGGCCAATCGTGCTATCCCCCAAATAAATGAAACTAAGTTGATCAATGCTGCCATTGATAATGTCACAAACATAGGCGATGACACTCCAAAGTCAAAAATACCTTGGTCATATCTCTTACTTTGCTCATCATCAACTACTTTACTGGTCACGTTGAAGCCTTGTGCTGAAATGCCTAAGCATTTGAGGAAGAACTCAATAGACCCAAATAATAAGCACGTTACTCCTCTTATTGTCCAAACCCTTTGATCATTCCACCACATCTGAATTGTTCCTTCTCCAGCCAAGCAAAAATCTAAAAGATCTTGTCCATATGCCCCAAGGAAAAGAAATCCATACAAGAGGAACCATGGTTCTGAAAACTACAATAGAAAGTTGCAAAATGTTTAAACAGTCGAGCAATTTTGCATAGACAATACTAGAGTTTTGGCTAATGGTAGAGTCTAATGATTGTGTCATTAAGATTAATAGCTAAATGATCAAGGGTCTATCTATCTAATGTAAGTATTAATATAGAAATTTTGATTATTATGCTACTGATTGTAACTACTTGTAGATTATGATTGCATACCTTTGGAAATATAGAAACTTTGCTGAGCAGGGCGAGCTGGGGAAGAAAAGCATAAATGACTATTGGAACGGACCAGATGGACCAGAACGCATACTGTGAATAAGTAAGTGTCATGAGAGGGCTCAAATGTCTGATGCCATAGATAAGTGGGCTATACTTTGAGAAGCCAACTTCAAGGACACCGACTGCCCAGCGCTTTTGCTGATTCAACAAATCTGTCAGGCTGATTGGTGCATTCCCCAAAAATGCTGGCCTACTTGGGTTGCAAAATATGGACCTCCAGCCCTCACAATGCAGCCGATAGCCCGTAAAGAGGTCCTCGACCAAGGACCCATATCGAAAGCCCATCTGCACATTATTTAATGAAAGGTAAATATAGGTTGAGCTCATTGACTTTCTGCATTATAAAAAAGATAATCATTAAACTAAAGGCTACTTATTCAAAAGCCAGAATCTTTTTATTCAAAGAAACGAACTTACCTTGTAGCCCCATGCGGTTTGGTTCTCATAATTGCAACCTGCCACATGATATGCCAATGACAGAACTTCTTGTGATTGTATGGACTTGTGATCTGCCACATGCTCTGGACTGCCCTCAGGATTTTCTGGCAAGATCAAACTTGACGGGCCACCAGAGAAAGCTCCCCTAGAAAAGAAGCAGCCAGTTCCAACATAATTGGGACCCTTTATCCCATCAAACCCCATGGCTTGAATTAGAAACAAACGTTTAAATTGACTAGCATAGATGTCATTTTTGTTGGTCCCTTGAAAATGCTGTGGAAATTGAATGAATGCATATTTGGTTCGCATATCAGGATCGCAGTAGTAACATAGAGCCCTAAGAGGGGTTCGTGGATCGTTTGAACACATGTCGCAGTCCAGTGTCAAGATTATTGGTGCGTTGGTCATGACAGCTGATACTCGTATCTTCAAAAAGATTAATATATAAAGTATTTAGTCTGAGAAATATAAAAGAAAGAACAGTTTTGCTGTAAATAATGTGACATAGCATACCAGGGCATTCAGGGCTCCTGCCTTGAAGTGGTGATGTGAATTCTTGTTTTTCTCTCTAGAAACATAAATAAGGTTAGGCATGAAATGCCCATTGATGTCCTTGTTCTTGCTATTTTCTAACAAAACCTACTTTGAAAAATTGATGAAATTATTAGCAGGCAAATGTAGATCGGTCAATTTCATGGTTGATAACATCTAGCTAGTAAGAGAATACTTAAATGGAACAGCGCAAATTGTTCTTTTCGGACGAAGCAACATAACGATTTGTCATTATTGATTTCTCTTTTAACATCTCAACTGGTTATCTTAACACTAGAAATCAGAATGAGAAAGGATAGGCGACGAAATTGCATTGCATTATTGAACAGAATCAAGGGTAATTCTTGAGCAATTAGAAGAAGGTTATAGTGATGGAGAGAAAATGCAAACCTTGATGATTGTGGGATGAGTGTGGCGAGTGAATTTATGTGTCCATTGATTCAAAGCCTCACGTTCATCATCGCTGGTGATGTACTCATCATCAACATTCCCTCTCTCCACAGCATTCTCCACTCTCATTTTCATGCTTTCATACATCATCTGTTATATCACCATATACAGATTAATTCCTCCTTTTAATTTTTAATTTAATAATATTTAAATTCTATTTTTATAATCTTTTAGAGACTTTCAATTTTTAGTTTAATTTATCATATATTAAAATTTATTTTTTAATAAATTTTAAATATTACAAAAAAGTAAATTAATGTGTCTATTAAATTACAAATAAAATTAAAATATAAAAAGTGATTGATATTCTGTCTAAATATACATTTACTACAAAAAAATTAATTTAATTAAAGTATAAAAAAAGAGATAAAATGACAAGAAAAGAAAGGCGAGATTCTTTAGAGAGAGGATATAGAAAGACAACGTGGTAGTGGAGAGAGTGTTCTTTGGATTTTTATTTTCTTTTTCTTTTTAATTAAATTCTTGAGATTTTCTCTTTTAACAAGTAAACTATATTACTTTCTTCCTCTCCATGCTTTACTTTTAAGTTTCAACTGGGTTTTATTAGACTTTCCTTTACTAGAAAGTGAACCCAAGAAAAAAGATTGCAACGGTTTAAAGCTGTTTCTTTTTTTTCTAAAAAGAAATTCGCTTATGTACATGGAATATATATTTATTACTAGTAAATCAATAACTAACTATTAATTATTTTATAATTATATATGAATTTATGATAATATATGGTGTTTTTTAGAGTAATTTTATTTTATATTAAACACTATTTATTTTTAATTAATTTAAATTTTATTCTTTAAATTTTATGAATAAAAATGATCCGCAACCTTTTAAATTCTCTATCATTTTGTAATTATAAAAATAATTAATATTTTAAAAAAAATACCAATTATTTTTATATTTTTAATTTTCGTAAGTGTTATTAAATGTGAAAAAATAATTATTTTTATAAAATTTAATGATTATAAAAAATTGATAAATTTATAAAAAATATTATATATTACTAAATTATAAAAATTGATAATTTTTTTTTATTTTTCATAAATTAAATTTTTTTTTAGGTGTTACTAATTGTAAAGAAAATAATATAATAAAAAATTATTGCTTTTATAAAATTTAATAATTTGTAAAAATAATTATAAATTTTGATGGAGCGACTGTCATCGGTTTTAAGTTGGAGCAGATGTTGGGATTCTTCTCTTTACAGTAATAAGTAGAAAGGAACTCCGGCGAATAGGGGCCGCCTAATAAGATCTCCAAAAAATCAGGCCAGACTGTTTGGACATACGTTTGCATTATCGCCTAAATATTATCTTTGTTACACAAGTTATAGGTCATGCTTACATGAGCGGTACAAGAAAATTTGATATTTGCGATTCCCGATTTCCCATTATCTATCAAGATAAAGAATTGAAGTATTTATTGTCGTTACTTGAATAATTGAAACAAACCCCACTAAATTAATCTGTCTTCTTCTTTCTATTTAATATTTTATTGGTCAATATTTGGTTGTTTAACTTTATTTGCGAAAATTTAATACAAAATATGTTAACCCTAATGTTATATTTATTTAATGAAGTTTTTTTATTTTATATCTATATGCCTCAGTACATCGAGTCAATAACATTAACACTTGAACTATTTAATACTGTTATATATATATATATATATATATAATCATTCTTTCATTGCTTTAGTCCCACTTGAAATATTTTAGCGTAGATCAGTAAATTATTATTAACACTCAAACACAAATAACATAACACATATGGCGGTAATAACAAAATGAATACTAAGAAGATTCAGGAGTGTTTTACCTTAATCTTCTCGATCTCATGTGACGAAGAAGAAGAAAGAAGATAATTTGATTCAAAATATGCTTCAGGACTCCTCTCCATAACGTTATTCTCCCTGCAAAAAGGTAGCCAGTAGCTAGCAAACTTAGCGCCCTCCATGAAAGCAAAAAGAGTCAGTGCAGAGCCACCATCATCCGATACATAAACCGAAAGCTTCTCCACTGGATAATCATAAGCCATAACTGATAAAGCTGTGTTCACTACACTCATGGGCGGTTCTTTAGCAGGATCCGCGGTGCATATAAACACATCTAGAGCTGGATAATCACTTGTTTTAATCACCTTGTCAAGGTTTTCAGGGAATTCTTCTCGTTTAATTGGATTTAATCGTGAAGCCTGAGCACTTGACCACATGAAAGCAAGAACAAGGTCAGAGGAAAACAAGGCAAGTGTGATAAAGAAAGAGAATGGGGTTGTGGAGTTGTAAAGTGTTTGGGCATGGTGATAACATAAAGCTAAGATGGCAAACATGTAAACTAGGGCAAAGATGCGGTTGAAGGGTACAATATGGAGACGTTGAGCTGTGTGTAGAGGAGGAGCACGAGGGGTACTTTCGGTGGCGGCACCGCCTGTTAGACCCTCCATGTTTTTCAGGTGGTGCTGCCAATGGATCGAAAGGAGTTCATATAAGTTGCTTATGCATTAGCAATTTCGGGAAGGCACGTGCAAGCAGTAGAAGACCCTATTCAGTACACGGGCGGAGATATTTAAAGAACAGTGGCGGTGGTATTTGAGGAATTGTCGACTAAATAACTTTTTGAGATTATAATTTATATATTAATTTTTGAGATTTAAGATTTTTTTATATTAATATATGTATTTATTTTTTACTCACTCACGACGGGACTCAATTTTATAATTTTTTTATTATTTTTATTATTTAATAAAAAAAATATTCTAATTAAACACAAAATTTAATTCTAACTCTATTAAATATTCTAATATTATACTAACTAATAAATAATTTTTTAATTAGATAATTATATAATTTTATCGTAAAAATAATTATAAATTATATTTTAATATTATATTTAATTAATAAATTAATTTTATAACTAAATAATAATTCTAGATAAAAAAATAATATTTTAAACTAATATCGGTTTTAATTTATATAGTATCTAAATTAATAAATAAATAATTTTTATATTATTATATTAATAAAAATTTAAGAATATTAAAATATTAAAATATTAAAATATAATTATTTTATTATTTTTTTTTAAATTTATAAATTAACATTAATTATTAAAAATTTAATAAATTATATCAATCGACTTAATTTTATAATCAAAATAATAATAACAACAATGCAACACACTAATAAATAACTAATTATCAATAAATTTAAATAATATTATATTTTAAATATATTGTAAAAAATATTCTTATTTAATCCATATGAATATTTTCACCTATATCTAAATAATATTTATATCTTGAGTATGTAATGAAAAGTATTATTGTTTAGTCTAAATATTGATTTCAGATTATATATTAAATTGATAGTAATAAAAATTAATTTTAATATTTTAATATAAATAATAATCAAATATTAAAACATAATATATATATATATATATATATATATATCTTTCACCTGTGCTATAGATAATAGTTATGCGAAGACCCATATTGGAGTGGAGAGGATTCGGATTATATAAGTTGAGTTGACGAGCCCTTGAATAGGAAACTATAATATAAAATTTTATGTTATAACTCCTAGAAAGCAACGGAAAAGAAGGATCAAATGGCTTTTTGTCTTTTCTTATTATTATTATTATTATTATTATTATTATTATTTTGGTATTGTCATTTTCTCATAAAAACATGAAAATGACTTGCAATAAATATTTTATGTTAATCAATTTAGACTTGGAAAGAACTCTGTCATAAAGCCACTAAATCCGGTTATGATCTTATATAATATGTTTAATATATTTATATCTGTATTAGCATAAATATTTTGACATAACTAATTAACTGAATTGCATAAATAAAGTTGAGTTGCCACCAAAACAATCTGTTTATGTTTTGAAATTTGCATAATAAAGAAAGGGTTCTTATAAGCTGAGATGTAGAACTGTTGTTTTAAGAATCAATCTACATATATTTGCAGTGTAAACAATATCAATTAATTTATATAAAAATTATCAAATATCTTATAATTATTTAATAACTTTTTTAAATTATAAACTATTATATAATCAGAAATTTATTTCATTAATTAGTATAGTATGTAAAACATAATTAAAATATTATCATCTAAAATTAAAATTTTTTCTTAATTCATAAAGTACTTTATTAATTAATAAATCGATATAAAAAATTATAAAATTACATATCATTTTTAATTTCATGTGTTAAATATACATATGAAAAAGAAAATTTCATATTGTAAAATAATAATCTTTTTTCTAACATATAATAATTATTTGAAAATTATATTACATAAAAAAAAATGAATATAATAGTATATTTTTATTACATCATACCAACCATAGCAAAATAATTTTAGATTAGGAGAGAAAATAGAACATCCATGTTTGATGTCTTGAGCGAAGATGAGAGCCACTATCTGGAACGGATGGAACGACAACAATTAATGTCGTACCCTCACGCTCTGGTAATTAACAATGCAACTAGTGCCAGTCCCCATACACATGTCGATAAGCTAAGCTGAGTTCCTTATGAAAGAAATATCATAATGTACAAAAGGAATTAATGGTTTCCATGTGACTGACTCGATGTGGTCCGTGCATCCATGCCACTAGCTAGCTAACTGGCCTGACAATTCGGTACTTGGGTTAAACTCCTCGAGCCTTAACATGACATTATAGTTGCAGTTGGCCATATATTCAGGACATCTAAATATAAAGAGTATTCGCTTCTATTAGGTTGTTGAGAGGGCTAGCTTACGTGTGTGTGTATATATACATCACATGTGTGCAGCGTCTATTAATTGATACTGTTAGGTATCGCTCATATACTGGGTTTAAGGAACAGAATCTTTGGAGCGGAATTGGAGTGAGCGAGTGGGCCTTGTTAGACAAAAAGCAACGCCCAAATGTGATGCAGTACAGTGCAAGGTATTTTTGTAATTGTGCCAAGAATTATATATATCTTTTATATTTATAATCTAGTTAGAGGATTAATAAAATAATACAGCCGTTCATCGTTTCCGAGGACATAGGCACGTTGCCAAACCTCGTTAAATCCTTGTGTTCTTATTTTTCTTAATTGTTTGTTCATATTCCTGTAATTATTAGCCTTATTTCTCAATAGATACCATGGCTATCTTATACTAATTAAATCGAGTATAAATTAACAACACTAGTGTTATGTGTATCATCTGTAAAAGAAAAGGGAAATATATCTTATAATTGCTGATTAAATAATTTTTTATAATGCCATATATAAATTTTTATTTCTGGGTGTATTTTCTTGAGCTCTTAGAGAACGAAAGAAGCTACCAAACAAAAAGAACATGCTAAAACAGTTGCGACTAGTGTAGTTTTGATAGGCATTTTTCCACCATCACTTCTTAAGAATATGGCATCATAAATTGGCCAACAGTTTAACACAGCGAAGCCTGCAATGAGCATCTGCAAGAATGGTCCTTCCAAATTGCTGCCTCTTGAAACATCAACTAGCCCTTTGACAAATGCGATCAAGTTAATTAATGCTGCCATTGTTAGGGTTACAAACATGGGTGAATGGACTCCAAATTCAAAGATCCCTTGGCCATATCTTTTGCTTAGCTCATCATCAATCACTTTACTTGTCACGTTGAACCCAAATCTTGAAAAGCCAAAAGTATGAAGAAAGAACTCAATGGAGCCAAACAAGTGACATGTCAGTCCCCTTATGTGCCAAATTCTTTGATCATTCCACCAAGATTGGACCGACCCACCAACCAAGACAAAATCAAGAAAATCCTGTCCATAGGCACCAAGAAATAGAAATACATACAGAAGAAACCACGGTAGCTCTGATGTCTGCACATCAAATTCCAGTTCTAAAATTAATTAATAAAATCCAAGCTCGATCAAAGCAAGCACACTTTCAGGTTTGAACTCGTAATTTCACAGCTCTAAAAAGTTACTAAAACTTGCTAGTAAAGTCGGGTACCTATTAGCACAACAGTAGATAAGTTCTTAGGACATACCTTCGGGAATATATAAACCTTATTGAGAAGAGCTAGCTGAGGCAGGAAAGCATAAGCAGTGATTGGTATTGACCAACTAGCCCAGAATGAGTATTGTGCATAGCCTAACCCCATTAGAGTTCCCATAAACCTAACACCAAAGGTTATTGGGCTATATTTAGAAAATGCAACTTCAAGGAGCCCAATGGACCATCTCTTTTGTTGGTTCAACAAATCAACCAAGCTGACTGGAGCATCGCCCAAAAATGCTGCCCTTTTAGGGTTGCAAAATACAGATTTCCACCCCTCGCATTGCAATCTATAACCTGTGTAGTAGTCTTCAACCAGTGATCCGTACTTAAATCCAATCTGCACATTTGACACCAAATCATGTACTGATAGAGATAAATAATTATGAGTTAGGCTCTAGTGATTTTCTTTTCTCAAATTTTACCCATTGATATGATATGGTTTTGAACTTAGCATTTATTATTTTATTGGGACCAATTACTCCAATTAAAGTTTTAAAGTCAGAATTATAAAATCTCATATTCATGGGTTCCAAAATTTGGCAGTATAGCCGAATTAACTAAAAGCAAAATCAAAATTCAATGGTTTACCTTGGAGCCCCATTCGGTCTGATTCTCATAGTCACAACTTGCAACCTTATGAGCCAATGCCAAAAGTGATTGTGACTGTAGGGGTTTGCCCACAACGTGGTCGGGCCTAAGCTCAGGGATCTCCGGTGGCACTAGAGTTGATGGACTTCCAAAGAAAACTCTTCTAGAAAAGAAACACCCAGTTCCAACATGATTGGGTCCCTTCAGTCCATCGAAACCTATTGGCTGTATCTCAAACAGGCGTTTATACTCACAAGCATAGATGTCATGTTTGTTGATTCCATGAAATCGTTGAGGAAATTGAACATATCCTAATTTAGAAACAAATGTAGGATCAGGGTCACATAGGTAGCAAAGGGCAAGTTGTGGCGTTTGGGGATCATTAGAATACATGTCACAATCTAATGTCAAGATCATTGGTGCATTGGTCATAGCTGCTGATACCCTTACCTGCAAAAGTATCAACAGCAAAAAGATAAAAACACATGGCAATAAATTAAAATTATCACACGAGAGAAACAGTCATACACAAAGGAAAACCATTTTTCTTAGGAAATGATCGCTCATTTAGTTATATTTATCGCTTCTCAGGATTTTATATGGGCAAAAGGCATACCAAAACATTGAGGGCGCCAGCTTTGAAGTGATGGGTTGAAGTTTTGCTTTTCTGCCTTGAGACATAAATGAGGTTTGGCATCTGACTACCGGTGATGTCTGTGTCTTTGCTTGTATCTAAAAGAACCTGCTCAGCTCAATTACATATCTATGTTAGAAGTTTCAGGTATATGAGAAATGGTTACAGGAAAGAACAAACCTGAATGACAGTAGGATGGTCTTGGCGTGTGAATTTATCAGTCCATTTGTTGAAGGCTTCGCGGTCTTGATCTCTATTGACATAGTGATCCTCAACTTTTCCTCTCTCAAGAACTTGTTCTATCTTAGATTTCATGCTCTCATACTTCATCTGTGCATCATAATCAACTAATCAAGAACCAACGATTATTGTAAACACCACACCAAATATTTAATAAGAGGGGAAATTGCTTTTATTATTATTATTATTATTATTATATATACGAAATTATTATTTGAAATAATATAATTAAATTAAACTTTTTTCCAAAAAAAAAAATAATCTCGGCGTTAATACGGCAATTCACTAAAATCTTAATAAATAACTATATGCATTTAGTAACTCCATGTCTAAAGGAATGGGTGCCCAGTATAGATGACGAAATGACACCGAAATGGTGAACAAGATGACATGATTAATTTGTCTCGTTGCTACATTTGATTCGCCATTTCTTCAAAGTCCAACTAATATGACCCAATAGTGACCAATTTCCTTTTCCTTTTTCCTATTTCAATATCGAAATATAATTTTCAGCAAAATTAAAGTTGTCGATCCACTCTTATCCTTTAAAGCATTATCAGTCTTCTCTTATCCTTTTTAGCTATTACCAGTTTGATCTTTTAAAAGCTATTCTTTTTTCTTTAAGATAAAATTAAAACTAAATGTTAATATGTACTTAACATTTTTTAATTCATAATTAGACAGGACGTACAAGAATAAAAGACAGGAATATGCGGTCTAAACATACGGACTTAAAACAAAAACGACAAACTTTTTGATGAAAGCGACAGAAGGATATCTCGCATCAATGCAATTAGAACGGTATAACACTATACACATAACAAAAATTAAAAGCTTGTAATAATTAATAATTAATCAAAGAAAACTGTAGATATATATATCTCACCTTAATCTTCTCAGTCTCTAAGGAGCAAGGTTGTCTTGATTCGAAATATGCTTCAGCACTCCTCTCTGTAATGTTATTCTCTTTGCAGAAAGGCAACCAGCAGCTAGCAAACTTAGCTGCCTCCATTAAAGCAAAGAAAGTCAGAGCAGAGCCACCGTCGTCCGAAACATAAACAGAAATCTTCTCGGTTGGATAATCATAAGCCATTACAGATAAAGCTGTATTCACTACACTTATTGGAGGCTCCTTGTATGGATCTGCAGTGCATATAAACACGTCCAAGTTTGGATACTCACTTCTTTTCATTACTTTCTCGAGGCTTTCGGGGAATTGTTCCCGACAGACTGGATACATGCGAAGAGCCTGCGTGTTGATCCACATGAAGGCAAGAACTAGATCAGAGATTAACAAGACGAGGGTTATAGAGAAAGAGATGAGACTTGTGAAGAAGAGAAGGTTTCTTGCATGGTGATAGAGCAAACCGAGGATGGCACAAGCGTAGATTGGAGCAAATAAACGATTGAAGAGTGTATGGGGCATGGATTTAACAGTGTGAAGTGGAGTATGGCCATCCATGGTTCTTGGTGGTCTGGTGTTGTAAGTGATCACAGTAGGGCAATTATATATAGATATTTTTAGGGCTGAGCACGGATCGGTCCAATTCAGTTATTTATAAATCACCGGTATCATACTAAACCTTGGTTATTTTAAAATTGAAGGTACCAGTACCGTACCAAACATAAAAGGATTCAATACCGTATTGTACCAATTTTACGATTCAATACAGTTCGGTTCGGTGCTATTTTCGGTTCTAAAAAATTTAAAAAAATACAACTTTAATTTTATCTTCAATCAAATACATTTAGATAAAATATGATTATCAACCTAAAAAAAGTAGCATGAAAATCTGAATTAAAATTGCAATCACATTCTTGAACAACCTGTTTCGCAATTCAGTCACTTGCAAATACAATAATTCATTCAATATTCAAATACAAACCATTAAAATATATATTACTGCTAGCATAAAATATTTCATGATGACAATCATTAAAATAAATAAATTTACAAACTTTATGTAGCACTAAAATAAATGTCCAAAATTAGCAAAGGAATGTTATTACCTCCCCTCAAAATTAGCACTCCACATTTAATCTTGGCACAAGGGACTCACCAATCTCAAGATCTTGAATAATTTCTACAATAAAAGTAAAAGATTACGTCAATAAGACTTAACAGCATCAACAATAAATAAATATATATAAGAAGTAAAGAAATGTTACCTGACTCTATGCTTCAATATCCTCTGTTGATTCTTCTAGTTCGATAGGTTTATTTGAACTTCTAAGCCAATCTTGACAACAAATGAGGACCTCCGCTGTTGTAGGAAGTAAAGAACTTCTATATTGTTAAAAGATGTTTTGACAATTTTTTTCTCAAGTTTTGTTTGATCCTTTTCAAAAAAAAATTAAATTTATAAATATAATTTAATATATTTTTTATATTTTAATTTTAATTTATAATATTTTAAAAGTTAACAAATTAATTATTTCTAAATATTTAATTTTTTAAGTTTTATTAGTATAATAATATAAAAATTATTTTTATAATATTTATTTCTTAATTTTAATATTTATATAAATTAATACTTTTAGTATAATTAATATTATTATTCTTAATATAAAAATATTATATAATTAAAATTAATTTATTAATAAATAGTGTAAACAAAAATTATATTTATATAATAATATCTTTTATAAATCTTACTAATTTATATAACTTTTTATTAAATTAAGTAATTTTTTAATTAACTTGTCAAAGATTTCTAGATAGTAAATAAATTTTAAATCTAGTATTATAGTATGTATACTAGATTACTAGTATCAATATACTATGTGACATATTAATATGTAACTTATATTTTTTATAGAGTATAAAGTATATTATAATATTATAGTTATTTTTAATATGTATTATTTTTTATATTTCCGATAGCAATTGCTTGAATTATATAAATGATAAATATAAAATATTATAGAGTATATGTATTATTTTTTTAATATATGTATTATTTATATAATATAAATAATTATTTATAAATATATGTAAAAAATTCGGTTCTACGGTTTGGTCCGGATCAGTACAAGATGGATCGGTTCTGGTACGGTTACGGTACGGTTTTTACTAAAGAACCAGTACCATACCGTAATAGTAAAAAAATTCGGATCAATTCAATTCGGTTATAAAAACTTTCGGTTTTTTTCGGTTCTGGTACTTTTCGGTACGGTTATTCGGTTCGGGCGGGAATCACCGAGATCCATGCTCAGCCCTAGATATTTTGTCCTCATGTTTTTTATTTCTGGAATTTTCGTTTTAAAACGCTAACTATATTAACAATCACTTAATTTTATATTTAATTTCTTAAATTTTAATTTATCAATATGAGGAATAATACATCACAAAATATTTATTAGAAAAAGTAATTAAAACATGAAAAAATAGTTAAAAAAATAAGGTGTCAATTTATCAATAATAAGCATGAATACATTATAATAAATATTGAAGCTGAATAATTGATGCGAATGAATTAAAATTTAAAAATTAAATTAAAATTATATACAAAATTTTATGTTGACCTATTCCGTAGCTAGACTACTTGAAAAGCCAGTAGCGAGAATGATACCGTCCCTGAGTCGAGCAATATAAACATGGAGATTTTTCATTTTCAAAGCCATTATCTCAGCACTTAAACTATATATTTGATCCGCACTTATTAGTGAAAATAATATCTAAATGGGAATCAATTATTGAAAATGAAAATGAGAATAGAAAAATATTTTATTTTTCAAAAAAAATAATATTTATATAAATAATAAATTATTAATTTATTTATTTGACTATTTGTAATTAATTTGAATTGATTATAATAGGAATTAATTTTTTATTCTTTAAGAAAGAGGAAAGAACGGATGATTCTCGTTAATAGAATAATTTTATTTCAATTCTGTAATGATTTTTTTATAAACTAAACACCAATAATAAAAATCAGTCATTTTCATTTTCATTCCCACTCTATTTTATTACAAACCAGAAAAACTCCTAAATAAAATAATAATCTTATATCCTTTTGACATTGACGTATTACAATAATTTCACTGATAGTACCTACTCGTGCTTGGTTATAAATTAACAGTGCGCAGAGCTAACGTGGCAGCAACAGAATAATTAAGTCCAATAGGTAATTAAAAAAATAAAATGGTACAAAATTTGATTGAGATGATGTATAAGCTGAGCATGCACTTTGAATTTGAGGCGTCTGTCTTGTGAAAAAGAGAGGAAGAAAGTCTGAAGTTTGTAGTGGAGTTATGTATTGGGTTCGGGGTGGGGAGGACTCGGCTCATTCAGAAACTGACCCAGACTCGACATGCCTGACCCTATATTTTTATCGGTTTGTTTATTTATTATGGCGATGGAAATGCACACCAAATTGACTGCTGACCATAACTGTGTGGGACTTGTCTTGCTAGTGGCTCCAGTGTAATGGCTACCTATGCATGACATTATATTTTATTGGTTTGTTTAGTAATGGCGATGTATATATAAATCAAATTGACGGGTAACCTCAGATGTGAGCTCTTGCTAGTAATAGGAGTTTAAATCCACCCACTCAAGTGGATGTTAAGATTAAGATAACAAGAGAAGACCAGTCATGTTTAGGAGAAACTGAGAGGTTCTGATCCGTATATCTCATATCCTTCGTAACTTAGACGTTGTTTGAAACGACAAAAAAGAAAAAGAAAAACAGAGACATGTCAAGAAAATATAAGTATGCATAAAGTATATTAAACAAATTAACCGATCGCTATTTACCAAAACCTTCTTACTTCACAGGAAAAAAAAAAAAACATTATCTTGTTAACTTCTCAACATTTAGTAGATTGATTGACGTACCCATCTTTTACTTATTATTATAAGTTGTATTTCAACCATTGACTTAGTTCAATGTAATGGACTAACTTTATTTTATATTAGTAATTAGTATGAGCCTGTAATAGATAAAATAGGTCATAGTCCATTTATTTGTGCTTAATATATTATTAAAGGTTATAGAATGACTTCTTAAAACTAAATAATTTGTATAAAATTTAAGTGTGAGAATAAAAATAAGGATGAATCTTGATGGCTAGATTCTGGCCAGCTAGAAGTGTCCTTTTTGGTATATTAGTAACAATGGTAGAATCATTTACTATTTTTTGTATTTTATAGAAACTATTATGCCCTTTAGCTTATTCAACAAGCTTAATTAATATATATATTTTATTCTTTCACTTCATTTATTCTATGGTATATTTTCAAGAGAGTTTATTTAATTAATAATTCAACTCCCAATAAAAGAAGAAAACTTCTTTAAAAAGTTATTCATATAAATTTTAAGTTTATATGTAATTATTACATAAATTTATATTAATTCTTTCGAATTTAATAAAATATTTTTTAATATTTATATGAAACTTGAATTAATAAAAATTAGAATAAAAATGTTGCTACCAATCCTAAATATAAAGTTGGTATGTTATCATATTATGCACAAGTTTACCTATGCTTCTCATTCTAAAAGAAAATTATTCTATATATAAAATTGTGTTCTTAAATTTATTAAGAGTATCAAATAAAAAATTTAACTAAAAGTAATAAAGGAAAAGTAAAAGGTTATATTTAAATTTATTTATGGTCTTAAAGTATGTAATTATTTAGCCACATAAAATACAATATTGACTATAATCGTGCATGCTATATATATCTCATAACAAGTTAAATTTTCAATATTTCAATTTACTGTATATAAATATATAGTAGCTATGTATTAATTTTAGTTGCTAATTAATTTATCTAACTAATAACATAATTATATAATTACTATTTACTATTATCTTTTAATATTTTGAGTTGATTAAATTAATTAGCTATGATATATTCACTGAGCTATAATCAATATAATTCATGTCTAACTATTTTCAACTGATTCAATTCTCACAAATAAAAATTTTACTATGCGCTAGGTAATCAAAATATATAACTGTTTTCAATTGATTAAATTATCACTTACCATTTTTTACCATATCATAATCGATGCCATTCATATCTAACCATTCTAAATTAATTCAATTCTCATAAATAAATACTTACCGTATGCTCTAATAATGGTAGGATAATAATTCATGAAAATGATTTAATACCATATTGCAATTAATTGACTATAAATTCAATAATTTATTAACAAAACTTAATGTATAATACCTTCTATAAAAAAAATAAAATTACAAAAATATTATTAAAAAAGTAAAAGAATTATTCATGAAATATAATTGAAGTTCCATTAATAGTCAATGCATGTTTCAAGAATTATAATTGGCTAGATTATAGGCACTTAGCATTGTCCTAAAAATAAATGATGTAAAGATTAAAGACCTCCAAATGCAAACAACCATAAGTGCATTGGAGAAGGACTGGAATAAATATGTAACCAAAAAACAATAGCAAGAAAGATAAATTAAAACTCGCAATAGGTTTTCTTCATAATTGTTGAGAGAAAGTCTAGACGAATAACAAGTGGGGGCTCAACCTCATTTGGTGCGATGGATCCAACGGTTAATATGGTGGCGCACTGCACCCGTCATCTAGGACATGTGGTCAATCACGTGATCTGACTTCATGCAAAGATATGTTGTGTTCTGGTGTTGCTTGCCCAGACAAAGACATGTCTGCTGTTTCCTATATACTTCCAAAGGAGAAGAAGATTGAAAATAACACCTAACTTTATTTCTTCCCTCTTTGAACCTTTGTTCAACAAGTTAATTCTAACTTTCTTTTCTTCCCACCTTTCTTTCTCTTAATCCATGATTACTCTATACATTTCCTATTTCTCTCCAAGATAACCAAAACAATTTTATTATTTAGTATTTCGTATAAAAAATTAAATAAACAGAACAAATTTACTCCGTAATTTAATTATTTTTTTATTATTTATTTCAACATAGATAAATTTTATCTTATGATTTATAACATAAAATATAAAATAATTATAGTCTCAAAACATATGGAATCTAGCTAAAGATTAGAAAAGCTCTTTGCTATCCAACGATTTCTTTTTTTTTTTTTTTCTTTTCCTTTTATAGAGAAAACCCAACAAATATTCTTCACCCCATATTTTCCTATAAACAAATTCCAACTGTAAATATAATTCGTGATACGGAAAGCTGTCGCTGGAATTAAAATGGTTACCCGACTCTTTTTAACCACAATAAAATAAAAACTTCAATCACATTGTCGCTTTAGGTCAAGACAATAAAAGATTGTCATATGTATAACAAGGTAGCCACAAAATGATACTTACATTATCATCGGTTAAAATCCATAATAATTGTAAATCTTATTTATAAGTTTAAATTCTGTATTCTGAATAAAGTAAAAATTAATTAAAAAATTAGAGATTTAAAATTATATGAAATTGGTTATAATTAAATTAAATTCTAATAAAATAATCAGAATTTTTAAATGAATTTCATGTTAATTTATCAATCAATTTCATAATACTAAAATATTTTCTTTAATTTTATCAATTCAATTTTATTTTTTATTTTATATATTTCTTTGAAATACAATCAGTTCTTTAATGAATTTTAACTAAACATAATATTAAATGAATTATTAAACTTAAACTAAGATGCTTATATATGTTGTCAGCAAAATAATTTTTTTGAATTTGTTTCAAAAGCTTATATTTTGATATGCAAGCTTATACATATCTCAATTTAAGCTAAATTTTAAATTTTAAGTTAGATTTTCTATCCTCACATTTATAACTAAAAAATGAAATACTTTAATATATTTTATTTCTAACTTATTTAATGACTATTTTCTATTTATCATAATTCAGTTCTATTGACATAGATATTAGAAAAAAAATTGTCTCAAGCCCATAAATTTTTTATTTTCTTTTGGAATTAATGCAACATGACTATAGCAATGGGGCCTACCTTAAATACAAACTTCTTTGGTATTACAAGGTTTGGCATTTATTATTATTTTTTTACAAAGAAAATATAATCTCCATCAAGCTTATTTCTTTTTCTTTTCACTTGAGTATGAAATAAGCAGCCAAGTACAACCAAAAAACAAAAAACATTGCCATAAGAGTAGTTTTAATAGGCATTGTCCCTTTATCACTTCTCAAGAATATGGCTTCATAAATTGGCCAAGAATTCAGCACGCCAAAACTTGTAATAAGCATCTGCAGAAGTGATCCTTCCAAATTGCTTCCTCTACAAACATCAGCCAGACCTTTGACTAATGCAATCAAATTAGTTAATGCTGCCATTGTTAGGGTAACAAACATAGGTGAATGAACCCCAAACTCAAAGATCCCTTGGTCATATCTTTTGCTTAGTTCATTATCAACTATTTTGCTTGTCACATTGAACCCAAATCTTGAAAATCCTAAAGTTGTAAGCCAGAATTCTATCGAACCAAATATGTAACATGACAGTCCCCTTATGTGCCAAATCCTTTGATCATTCCACCAAGATTTGGCTGAACCACCTACCAAGATAAAGTCGAGGAAATCCTGTCCGTAGGCACCAAGAAATAGAAACACATATAGAAGAGACCATGGAAGCTCTGATGCCTGCACAATAAGTTTCATTCTAATAAATATAAAGAAGGCAAAATCCATTTATTAAGTTCCTAAATTTTTCAGTTCTATTTTATTAAACTCTTAAATCTTTATTTTAATTTATTGAGTTCTTATTTTTTTATTTTAAATAAAAAAAATAAAATAAAAACATAAAAACTCAATAAAGTATATTAAATTTAAAAGCTTTAACTAAATAAAACTAAAAAGTACTTAAAAGAAACCAAGAGAAAGTTTTTTTGTTAAAAAAAAAAAAGGAAATAATCAAAAGACTCAAAATTTGTTTATGGGTGATAATCATTATTAATTAGGCCAGGTGCAGTGGTCAAACTCATGAATTTATAGTTTTAGAGATGATTATAAAATTATGCAGTCAAGATTTATTAGTAAGATAGGTTAATTTTGATCAAATCATTGATAGTTACTTGATGAGTTTTAGGACATACCTTTGGAAATATATAAACTTTGTTAAAAAGGGCTAGCTGAGGAAGGAAAGCATATGCGATGATTGGGATTGACCAACTTGCCCAAAACGTGGACTGTGCATAACCTAAACCCATCAGAGGACCCATATGCTTAACACCAAAGGTTATTGGGCTATATCTACTAAATCCAACCTGAAGAACCCCAATTGTCCATCTCTTTTGTTGGCTTAATAGATCAATCAAGGTGAGTGGGGCATCACCCAAAAACGCTGCCCTTTTAGGATGACAAAATATAGATTTCCACCCTTCACAATTCATCCGCAAACCCGTCAAGAAGTCCTCGGATAATGATCCATACCTAAATCCTATCTGCACAGGTTGATCAACAACAATTAATATGCTAAATGGTCGGGTAAGAAATTTGAATCCATAGGGCTCAATCAATAAACACTCAATGATTTCCTACCTTGGAGCCCCACATGGTCTGTTCTTCATAATCACATGTTGCAACTTGATGAGCAAGTGCCAAAACTGATTCGGACTGAAGGGTTTTGTCCGCTACATGGTCCGGCCTTAGCTCAGGGATTTCTGGTGGCACTAGAATTGAAGGATCACCAAATAAAGATCTACGTGGAAAAAAACAACCACTTCCAAGATAATTGGGGCCCATCAGGCCATCAAATCCCATTGGCTGTACCTCATACAGACGTTTATATGCACAAGCATACATGTCATATTTGTTGATTCCATGAAATCTTTGAGGAAATTGGACATACCCTAATTTGGAAACGTATTCAGGGTCGCATAAGTAACAAAGTGCACGCAATGGCGTTTGTGGATCATTAGAGTACATGTCACAATCTAAGGTCAACACTATTGGCGAATTGGTCATGGCAGCTGATACCCTTAGCTGCAAATATTTTTTCCAAGTGATTAAAACATTATTACAAGGATATGATTACACAGAAAAATATAATAATTTTAAAAAAAAAAAGTAAAAGAAAAGGCATATACCAAAGTATTGAGAGCACCAGCTTTAAAGTGGTGAGGATAATTCTTGCTTTTCTGTCTAGAGAGATAGATTAGATTGGGCATCTGATTGTCACTGATGTCTTTGTCTTTGCTTGAGTCTAAAAGGACCTGATCACAGTTTAACTACATACTTTAGATGTTAAGGTATAAATAAAACCTGCAAGAAAAATGGGGTGAGAAAATGCAAAACCTGAATGATAGTGGGATGGTCTTGACGTGTGAATTTATGGGTCCATTTGTTGAAGGCTTCACGCTCTCGGTCTCCATTTATATATTCATCATCAACTCTTCCTCTATCAAGAACGTGCTCTATTTTGATTTTCATGCTTTCATACATTATCTGTGAAAAATGATTTCCAAACTCATTACTTCTCTAATATATATCAACATTCAATTCTGGTTAATGTTGAATTTTAAATCTCATAAGTTATATGATAAGTATCTAATCTTTTAATGCTGCAAATTGAATTTGCGTCCTCCTTTGGTAACATACCAATTCGGCCAATCATGACATAATATTTATAAATGTTCAGTGTTTAACATATATATGTACAAAAAGAATTTCTACAATAATAATATAACAAAGCAGTAACTTATCAATAACCAGACTACTGCCCCCACTATGTTAGTAAAGTTATATACAAGTATACTAAAGAATGACCATTCCGGACCAGACCAAACAATCTTTGTAATAAGCAGGCAGAATCCAAGGAAAAAAGATAAAAGTAGTGACGACTAAGGGTAAGAACAACTTGTTGCATTATTGTCCAGCCAATCAGTACACCACCAGTAATCTTATCTTAACACGTGAATACACCCTAGCATATTCCAGTCTTGCATTAGGATCCCATTGATTTATACACATTGAATCAAATCATATGTTATTTGTTTTTGCTTAACATTTTTAAAGAAATTAAATATTCAATAGTTCTGAAGAAAATAGGTAGGTAACACTGATCTTTTATTTTCTCCATAATCATAATCATGAGTATGACAAAATGACAAAATGACTTTCCTTGTAAAATAATATCAATGGCAATTCAAGAAATATACAAAAGAAGAAAACTTAATTTTGTATCAACGCATTAGAAAAGAAATTAAGTTTGAATTGAACAGAAATTAATCTCACCTTAAGCTTCTCTATCTCTGATGAAAAACAAGTTTGTTTCGATTCAAAATATGCCTCAGGACTCCTCTCTACAATATTATTCTTCTCACAAAATGGCAACCAGTAGGTAGCAAACTTAGCTGCTTCCATTAAAGCAAAAAAAGTCAAAGCAGAGCCACCATCATCCGAAACGTAAACAGAAATCTTCTCCCTTGGATAATCATAAGCCATTACTGATAAAGCAGTGTTTACTGCACTTATTGGTGGCTCTTTATACGGATCTGCAGTGCATATGAACACGTCCAGTCCAGGATATTCGCTTCGCTTCATTACTTGTTTGAGGTTTTCGGGGAATTGCTCGCGACAAACTGGATACATGCGAAGAACCTGAGTGTTGATCCACATGAAGGCAAGAACTAGATCGGAGACTAGCAAGATGAGGATTATAGAGAAAGAAATGAGGGTTGTGGAGAAGAGAAGGTTTGCTGCATGGTGATAGAGCAAAATGAGGATGGCACAAGAGTAAGTTGGAGAAAATAAACGGTTGAAGAGTGTTTGGGGCATGGGTCTAACGGTGTGAAGAGGAGGTGCAGTGGTGGTGGTGGTGGTGAACACCCTATGTCTTAGACCCTCCATAGTATCTTGTCGGCGCTGTATTCCAAGGTTTTGATAATTAATGAAGTCCACTTTTAGTTCTATTTATTGTTGGCTTATAAAATGTGTAGGATAGTTTACTTTTTTTACGTTTGAGTTAAATGTATAAATCATGGGTCTTATACCGGAAATCATTATTTATCTTAATAATAATAAAATAAAATAAAAAGTATGAACATCTCACATAGGATCTATTAATATTTGATTGGTTAATTTTTATTTTATTTTTTTGAGAGAATTTGATTGGTTAATTTGTTATGGATAATATATACTTTGATACATGAAATTATGTGTGTTCCTCATAAGACATGAGGAGAAAGTAAAGATAAGTAGTGGGAAGTTAGGTGGTCAAAATCATTACATATTCTCAATAAAATTATTATATTGAATTGGGTAAACTATTGAGTTCCCTTTCAACACACAGTAATAAACGTGCATATGAAAGTCTTCTATTTCTATGACCGTGAACAGTAAGCAAATTGACTAGGGACCTCATTTCAAAATTATAATTAAGAATATTTTTATATAACCTATGATGTAGAATCTGACATAACAAAATTCCCTTTCAAGGTCGTAATTAAAGTAAGTTATATTTTTCAAATGTTAAATTCCCGATTACCATTCTGTTAATTTCCCACTTAGGTGAGAAAAGACTTTCTTTCCCATATAAGTTGGAATGCAAAACTAAAACATATGATTTAAATGAGTGTATTAAAAGTTATTATTTTTAGAAAAATTATATTGTTCTCCATCCAATAATCCTAAATATTATCCTTGTATTTATTAAAAGGAATTTACGTTACTTTTATTATTATTTTATACCCATTGAGACAATTTTCTAAATTATTACATTATAAAAATCCACCTAATAGTAATCCGTTGAATTATTATTCTGTATATTAACCTAATATAATTACACATTTCACACAGACTGTTATATTTAACTAAACAAGGCAAAATTAAATTGCTAGAGTTATTTAAATAGGATTCAACTTTAATGATAAAGTAATTCCAAGGGGGGAACGTCAGAGTCCGTCAACCAAACACTCTGTGGCTGCCAATAAAGAAAGGATATATTAGCATGTGAAAGTGAGTCAAGTGGGTAGTGTTTAATCCACCAGCTTATTTAATTAGAAACTAAATAAAGAATATGGGAGATTTGGTGGTCGTCATTATAATTTCTCATTTAGCGCATCCTAACGCACATGTGCAAGCATTACTGACTATAACATATGAAAAAGAAAAAAAAAAAAAAAAAAGAGCAGCATTTGCAGCCATTTTTATAACATAATGTTAGAAGAGGAGACCCATATGTTATAAGGAGACGAATGCCAAAATAATGAACAGTATGGACCATGTGATGCTAACCTCCCGTTCAAGCCCATTTTAATGGAACCAGTTCTGAAGCAGCGAGAAAATCACGAGGAGAATATGATGATAACCCCATAAAAATTCACACCAAGGGAAAGATGATTGGATTAAACAAAGATTAAGATTAGGTTATCTATACTTCTGGATTGCACTTGGGGACATAATTAAGCACATAGAACCATCATCATCAAGTCCTTTTCCACTTTAAAGATGCTAAATGCTCGACATTCTTATTGCAACTCCCATTGAAAAGTATATAAAACATTTGTATTAAAGAGCACATTCAGTCCGCTGAGGAGTCCGACAACTAAAACCATTAGACAAAGAAAGAAACCAAAAAGAAAAGTTTTAATGAATATTGTTTCACAAGAGTGTTTCAGAATCAGGGCCCAATTGGGAAAGTGAAATTATTCCAGAAGCAATCAGGCAAGAAGAGGGTAATGTAATAACGCAAAGCAACCCTACCGAAGACTGTCCTCCCATCATCCCTCATGGGGCCGTCATTTGCCCAAATAATGCAATAAAAAGGGATAAACCTGTTAACATCATCACGAAAATTTCACCACAAATTTTCACTCGCTGGGCCACTAACATGGGAGAGCTCAGAGTAGCAGACTGATGGGTCACTGGAGTTGCAGTGTTAGCCACCACCTCAACTAAGTTGGCATTTTATACGTAATTATTGGTAGAGCCCATGGACAAAATTATAACAATCCCAGTACAATAGAGCTGGCAAAGCAACTTCTTGCATGAAAAATTTTTCCACTCTAAAAACCAAGACTACATTTTGCCAAATCACATAATTATTTACAAACACAAGAAACATATACCCCACCCTCTACCAGCAAATTACCAAAAAATTTACAGACTAGCCCTACAGTTTAAACCCCACTACTTAGAACCCAGTCAATATAATCTTTTAGAGTTTCCTTCGGTAGTTAGCTCTAAAAAACTGAGCCTTGCTAAATTAGCCAGTATTTCCTCTCCAAGCATATTATCCTCCAGAGCCCAAATACACACCAGAGCCTACTTTATCCCAGCAAACAAACAACAACAGCAAACAGAAAGAGAAAAACAAAAATGAAACAGGAAGAAAGGGGTCCCATGATTCAGTTATCAGCTGAATCTGAGCTTATCACAGTCCCTTCACCTTCCGTTGAGAACATTGGGAGTTTGCTACCAGGCATCATCTTCTTCACATCCTGACTTGAGCATATAAAGATTCTCCTCACCATGTTGCAGAATTCACTGAATCATAATATAAATTGAACAATAAGTATAAATATGCAGTGGATACTGTCACTAACAGTAGCATCGAAAATTGAGAGCTAACAGTTTAGAATACTCACGGCCATGGGTCATCACCAACAAGCATCATATCCCCTTCATCATCAGTATAGACAATTTCCCACTTATCCCGAGGGTGAAGCTGTCCCTTAATGTCGAACATTTCCTCCAGCTCATCTAAAAGCTGATTATACCCCTTTATCATAGTTAAGTCAATGGCCCGGCCAACAGCAACCCCCTGCATTTGGACCTGTTGACAATTGCTCAGAAACCTGCTAAAGCATCAAAATCTTCACAAAAGAACTTGTATTTCAACAAGACATCTTTGTTACCTTGGTGCGACTTCTTGTGGAAGCAGAACTTTGCCTGCTCTGAGCATCTTTAGGTGATACATGTAACTGTTCTGGTTTCCTTTCTTTGGAGATATCAGATTTTTGGTCAGAATCAGCTGCTGACAGGGTACTGACAACATGTGCTTCAGTAGTACCACTAGAGACACTTAGTGGTTGTGCAGGTGCCTTTTCGGTGGGGAGTGAGCTTGCAGAATGATTTATGAGCTCAATTCCAAATAATCGGTAACTAGTAGCCACATCTGATTTTCTACCTTTCTCCACAGGGTCAAGGATTGAGTCATTCAACTTTGATGACTGCGGAGTGGAATAGCCTGAGACAACGGGCCAGTTGGATACACTTTTGCTATCCTCGGTTACTTCCTGAAACAGATGCTGAGAAACATTCACAAGAGGAGAGGATAGCCAACCACCCTCAGTTTGAGTCCTTGAAATAGAGTTGCTATGGCTGTTAATATCATTTTGCTTGTGATGCCACATGATATGATTCTCATTTCGTTTGCCTTCAGCAGTAACACTTAATTGCGTTAAATCGTGGGACTGTGTCAATCGAGAGTTCCAAAGGGGTGATGCAGTTGAAGATAAATCTACCATGAGAAAATCAGAACCAACAACAGCAGTGACAGTGACAGGTCAGAAAAGAAAACAATTGAATTGTAAGCAAAAAGTTTTGAAAAGAAAAACGTGAGTTCTATTTACCAAGGGTGGGAACTTCAATTGGTGGTCGTGGCCTTTTGTTTTTCAATGGAACTGGTTGAGAAATGTTTGACGGTGCCGAGGCTGAAAATGGCTCAATTTCCCACGGTGAGACCTTATCAGGCCTTGGAATAGATGCAGGTTCATCCCACTGAACCTGAGAAAGAGGAAAGAAATACGAACAGATTATTATTGATATCAACGTTTCCAATTGTAGGATTTCAAATACAGATCTGAAGGGTAAAGATATTATTTTTATGTCAATCTAGAAATGGATTACTTTCAATTGGCGCCATTTCGAGTCAAGCCAGTGAGGAGAAAAATCTTCAACTCCAACAATTGTACCTGAAAATCTGATCAATAAACAAACACTAATGACAAATCCTTCCGAATTTTTTTAGTTCATTCAGCAGATCTTAAACAAGAAAAGCTTTCTACCTTCTCTCAGGAGAGTCTTCGCCTTCAAACCTCATTTTGAATCTCATGCCCACTGAAAACTTATTGTTTATAGCCTCTAAATATTTATTCAAGCTTATGATGAACTGACTTGTCCTGATGAATTAAACAAGGAGCAGTGAGAATAAACTAATTAAAACAAAGAGAGAAAATCAAGCAACATATACCATACAGATTTTTCAACAAAAGAAAATCTAAAAGATGTACTGATAAGAAGTTGTGCGATACCTTGGCTTATAATAGACCACAAAAAGAGTTTGTGTTGCAACAGCATGAGATGCTGTTGCCAGCACTCCAAGGTGCATGCTCTGACTCGAAATTACAGATGATGGCATACTGCTCTGTTGACGTGCAAGACGTCTCACTCCAACACGCAACTCCCCATTCTCCCCCCTGAATAGTTAAATTTTAAATGAATAGAGCTTTAACCCTTGTATTAGAAAAGATAATTGAAGGGAGGAGTAACAACCAAATTGAATACCTGAGGAAGACAAATGAATCCCCAGCAACTAATCTCTTAGAAGTAACAAATGTACTCCACCCTGTCGTAAGTAAGTGCCTCCGTGGTTGGCCTGTTCATTTGATATTTGGATCAAAGAAACATGAGTAGTAATTCAACAAGCCAAGAAAGGGAAAGAGTGGTCAAAGGGCCAGCAACATTCTTCCTAAGAATCATATCATTCTAAGGAAACAAGGCATATACAAGCTAGTACCTCTGAAAATATGTTTAAACCGCCATTCATAACCGTGAAGATCTTTGGCAACCAGTTCCTGTGTTGGAGTTGGTTGAGTCATGTCCTGAAGAACACCCACAGATGAAATAAGTAACCAGATATCTTGAGGTCAAAGGGATAATACACAAACAAAAATTACCAGTTGTGGAAGGCATTCAGTAGCATGTTTACGAAGAACAGAGAAACCCCCATGAGTGCTTGTATCAGAGGCTGTTAACACTTTGCAAAACGAGTGAACTGCTGGACGTCTTGATGGCTCAGCTGGGGATGGATCAGGACTTGTAGGCTCGGTTTGCTGCAGTGTTTTATAATGATTCAAAGACATCAAAATGCAGTCGTTGCCTTAACATCATCAAACTTTGAACTAATCAATACTGCAGATCCAAAATACAAAGAAATAAAATTGGTTCTTACATCTGATTCTGGCAGCAAAGTAATTTGTGCATAAACTTCATCAGTATCTTGCTCCGCCTACACAAATAGAAGAAATCAGATACAAATTCCAGCCAACACATTGCTTCAATCAAAATCAAAGATTCACTCCGTAACTAAGATATATAAATTGCGTAAATTAATCATATATTCTCCAGGGCCCAAGTCGAGGGATTTAGCTCAGATTAAGTATATTATTCCCATAATAACTTAAAAATTGGATCCAAACAATCCAAATAAGAAAATTCAAGAACCAGAAAGTAACATAAAGGAAATTAAGATCAGAGAATGAAATACCAGCAGGTGAATGTTAATGACACGACACAGGATCTTTGATGGCAGATTAAACAAAGGAACCCTTTGATTCAACTCCTGATTTGTTGATGCCTCCAACTACACAGCCCAAAAATAGCGACATATTTAAATTCTCAACCAAAAATATATTAGGCCCATTAATAGAAACCAATCCCGAATTCATCATTTTCACCCCCTAATGAAACCAACTTAGGCTCATTCATCATTTCACCACAAAATCAAAACTTTTCCCCAAACAACAAAACTAAAAAAATAAATCTGTCTTGCCTGTTCCATATGACCCTGTGGAAAATAAAACACTCTTTCCCCATCTTTAGGAACATCCACAAGTGGGCCCGCACAAGCCTTCCACAGCTCAGTATACAGATCATCTCCACAACTACCTGAAACCCAAGAAATGAATCCTGAAAGTTCAAAACTTTCCTCTAGAAACAAAAAAAATGAAAAATAGAAGTAAAACAAATCAAAAGAAACAAGAAGCCATTTCATACTTCACCTTCACTGTTACCCTGAGAAAACGACCCGACCCGATTTGCAGCCATCATTTTCGAACCACCACCAAGTCAACAACAAAACGAAACCCACCAAAAAAAAAAATTCAAAGCTTCTTACCACCCTCAAATTTTTTTCCTCGTTATATACACTTAAATCACCAAAACAAGCATCAACGAAAAATACAATTATTGTTGTTATTACTGTTAATTATAAATTTTTTATTAACAAAGCCGTTAATTTTCACTTTTTTTACATTAGGCTCAAACTTTTCCTCTTCTACAACACACCCGTTACTCTCTCTGTCTCCGTAACGATCCCAGAGATCCAAAACCCGTAACGCTAAACCACTTTGAACGGTTACAAAGCCACTTTTATCAGCTCGAAAAACCACTCTACAAATATCGCTGTTTCTCTCCAAAAGGAGGAGCTGCTGCTTGTTATCTCTCTCTCTAGAAAGTAGTTTGTTTTGTGTAAAGTGTATAGACAATTAAGTAAGTATCTCACAATAAAAACGCCGTTACAAGGGAATCCCAAACAAAAACCGCCTTGCGCGCGTCTTATATTACGCGTCCTTTCTTCCTTTCTTTCTTTCTTTTGCTTCACCTGTAACTACACAAGAGACACACTCTCTCTTCCTTTGTCTGGTTTTGTGTTGTGTTGTGTTATGTAAATGGAAGGTAATGCTAACCTAACTAACCCTGGTTATTTGAGACGCTGGTTAACTGGACGGCTAAAGTAACGGAAGTTTCAAAAAGGACAATTAAATAGAAGAAGTTCGAGGTGACGGATGACTGCCGTTAAATCACGGTTGGATTATTGTTCTTAAATCTTAATAGACCTGTGGTTTCAGGTACTTGACTAACTCATACGTACTCATATCGTGAAAAGAAATAAATAAAAAATAAAAGGTTGGATTTAGACTTGAGTTTCTGTATGTTTAACTCGGACTAACCAAAAAAAAAAAAATTAAAATTAAAATTAAAAATAGGTGTAATTTGGATGCCGATTGGACCACAAGACTTGCAGAATAATTTCTAGTTTTATGTATATATTTGATAATTTTAATATATAATTTTTTATAAAAAAATATATATGATTAAAAATTATAATAAAAAATATTTCATTATTAAAAAGTTCTAATTCACTGTGATTCGGTCATTTAGTTTCGAATATAATAACTTAAAATATTATAATTTGACAATCAAATCGAATTAATTTTTAAATTATAATTTACTATTTAACAATAAAATTAGAAATTATTAAATTTAAAACTCATGCTATCAAACATGTACAGTATGATAATGATAGCTGATTGAAGTGAAGGCAGTTGAATTCTTACAAATTAAAATTTTTAATAATGAAAATGATAAATATAAAAAACATGAGGATGCGGAATAATTTTAGATGAGGATACCGAGCAAAGTGAGGAACATTAATAAATATAAAAAAAGAATAATTTGAGTAGGAGAGTCAATATTAAATTCTGATGGTACATAAAACAAATTGAAACTCAAATTAAAATAATTATTATGCAACTCAAATTAAAATTAAGTGACTATTATATAAAATAAATTATAACTAAGTGAGTTTCATGAAATAAATTAAAATTAAATAATTTTTAATTGAAACTAAATGCAAAATTGGATAATCACATATATAACTATTCCAATCATTAGTAAATAACATGCTAATTTTAACGCCATACATGAAAAAGAATATAACAATATAATTACTGATAAATATATTAGTATTATTAGTTATCAACTATTAAGTTGTTAAAATTATTTTGTTCTAATTAAAATATCTATCTTGTTACTATAATTATATTTGGTTATTTATATAATTCTTTATTTGAATCATCATTCTAACAAAAATCTCAAACAATAATTTTATGATTGACTATTGTCAATAAATCTTTTTTTAATATATTTTTATTAAGTGAGGTATACTCAATTTTTCTAATCGGTATACTTATATAAGGCCTAATTACTAATTAATTCAAGATATTTCACACTTTTAATAAAATTATCTAATTTTTTAAAAAAATTATAAAATTATAAAATTTCTTTTATTTTTTTAACAAAGACATTTTCCGGTCAAATCTTTTAGTTTTTACTGTGAGGATGCTTACGTGGCATTGACATAATTAATAGTCAAATAAAAAAGCTTAGTCAGCAAAAAATATTTGGTGACTCATCACTTTATCAAAAAAAAAACATCTAGATCTAGTGTTGATTCCCATTTCACTTTCTGAAACTCGCAGCCGTAGATTGGCGCCATAGTCACACCGGCACTCATGTCATTGTAGTGGCGACACTGCTTGTTTTTATCATTGCGTGGCTATCTCTCATATTTTTCAGAACCACAATCCGTTATTGGTACCAGTTCAGAAAATAGAAAGGCAACCTCAACATTCTATCCTGGCATTAGGGCAGTCTACTAGATCCGATAACTTATTTTGCAAATTCCCATCACTGCCTATAGCCATTAAAAGATCCCCATTTGAGATTGAGTTTGATGCCAAATATTCAAAAGCTTTGTATCCAAAACAATCGGCTTAACTTCATAAATAATGAGGAATGGGAAAGAAAAAAAAAAAGAAACAAATCAATCCCTTTTTTCCTCTTTTTGCAGCATAACAGGATCCTTGCAGCTCTAGAAATAATACACAAAAATTCATATTGTTGTGGTGGCGGCCTAACAACATGAGAGGGCACGTGTGGCTTGAAGAAGAGGTGACTAAAGAGGATGGGCTTCAAATTTCTTCCTTTACAATTTGCAAACGATGGATGAGGATTTTGTATTCTTCTTATTCTATCAAAACCATAAACCCAATTTGAGAAGATGAGGAAGAAGACAACACTCAGATCCTAGGTTTTTCTTTCTTTCATTTGTTGTTTGTTTTAAATCCCTTAACAAAACGATGCGTTTTGATAAAGTGATGAGTCACCAAATGTATTTTTATTGACTAGCTATTTTTTTTATACTAATAGCTCCGGTTGCCACGTAAGTGTCATCACCATAGAAATTAAATAATCAGAAATTGTTTTTGTTAAAAAATTGAAAGAAATTATCTAATTTTGTAAACTTTAAAAAAATTAAATAATTTTGTTAAAAGCACAAAATGTCAGAAATTAATTGATAATTAGGCCTATATATAAACATATATTTATGTTTATCAATATATTTCTTTTTTTTTTTTGTGTATATTAAAGTAATTTTTTGATATGCAGTGGTTTCAGTTTTATGTATATATTGCAAAGTATACTTATAATAAATATAATCTTGCCAAGGTAGTGTTAAAATTGGTAATATGTGAATTGTTTTCGTAAAAAAGAATTGGATCAAATATTATTTTTAAAGATCATTTCGTCTTTTCTACTCACTTTCCTTACAATAAATGAATTCACAATTTAATAAAAAGAAATTAAGAATTAAAATATAACATTCTAAGAGTATGTATAGATATTTGTCCATTTTTTGACACTAATAATTACAGAAATGTTATTTGTTGTAGCAATATTAATTAGGAAGATGATTGACACAACCCTGACTAAATATTTGGTGTCAACACTTAGCTTTATTTGCTTAATGAACTAAAGAACATGATTAACATCCTCTTAACCACTTGTATGCTATTTCCAACAGCTTTCTAGAAAATTCTAATTTTTGGATGAAGCTTCGCAGGCCAAATAGATTTTCAATATTCTTTACAAAATTGCTTTTGAACAAGAAAAAAACCCTCTTATGCTTCAGCTTAGCAATATGATACTAAATTATGCAGTTGTGTTAATTAATCCTTATCCTATAAAATAATATATTTCAAATTTACTAATTTTTGGCTCTTGTTAAATTTACATTTAAATAATTCACTTAGAGCATATTAAGAATATAATTTCTAGTCCTATTAGACTTAGATTTTATAATAGAGATTCTTTCTAATCTATTACATATGAATTTTCTAATTATTTTTATTCTACGAAATTAATCAAACTAACAAATAATACTAAATTATAAAAAAAAGTCTCAAATTGGTCTCTGATAAGAAAGCAATTATAAGAGTTGGATAAAAACTCTTTTTAAGTATATATATGCACCTAAACATAATACAGAGAGTTGATATGTGCGTTCCCCAAACATAACAATAAGGTAATAGTTAATAAATAGGGATGATTTACAACTTTAAATGTGTATATTTTTCAGACAAATAAAAATATGTTGTTACAAATTGTGATAATAAAAAATTATTTAACCGTTTTAATTTGTAAGCATTCAGCTATAATTATTCCAACTAATTATTGTTATCTCGTTATTTGTGTTTAATAATATAATTTTAGAATTAAAATTTCATGATTTAATCGTCGAATTAAACTCATAAGAGAGTTAGAAACTGTTAAATTTTAAATTTATATTATCAAACACAAATAATATAATAATAATAACTGATTGAAATAAACATAGTTAAATCTTTACAAATCGAAGCTTTTTAATAGTGAGATATCTTTTTTTGTCAAAATTTATAGTAAAAAGCTTTTCTTGTCTAAAAAAGAAACATATAGGATGGTATTTCTTTGTAATTATTTCTAGCAAATATTGATATAATTTATAATATTGATACTATATCTTAAAAGCGTAATTTTATTATATATCTAAAGATTTTTGTAACTTAATAAATCTCAAAATAAAAATAAATAGGTCAATAATGTGTAGGGCTATAGTATTAAGTATTAGTTTCATTCTCCAGCTTCAATCAGAGATATTTAAAGAAGGAAGAGAGGAATTTGATAGAAGATTAGTTTAATTAAATATATATTAGCACACCTTTTATCACAAAGAAGCAATTCCATTTGTCCCCTGCAAAAGGATATATAAGTCTAATAAGATGCCTTCCATGTCCACTACCTTAAAATAATTGGGCTCCTTCTTCATCACTTTCAATTTTTCTTATTTAATTTTAAAATTTAACCATATCTTATACGATGGCAAAACGTATATACTATTAGCACGGTCCATTCAAAACATACATTGCTAATCTATAAAGTAACTTTCTCTGTCTTGATTTTTAAAGATTTAATTTGTTCTACTTCTCTTATAAATTTTCTTGTTGAATTCCTTTCTCTTCATATTTTTATTCAATATATAATATTAAATTATTTATTTTTATTATCTTGTTGGATTTTTTTTCTTCTTTAAAATGGGTGCATTACCTATTCTTTTATATAACTAATAAAATTATCATTTACGGAACCATTGATTAATGTGAGAAATTTACTATGAATTTCTTATTGATAGACTCCTTTAAAAATTAGAAATTGCTTACCCATCAGGTTATAATTTATAATTTTTGTGTCTTTTTATATTATTACTTTTATTATTGAATTTGTATATGAGGACATATATATATATATTTTCCCTTGGATGAAAGATCCAATTTTTCCTATTAAAAAAGAACATATTAGTAGGCAATTCGTCATTCTCACCTAATTAACGAAGGTGATATGTTTCATTACTTTACTATTATAAAAAATTTAAAATATTTATTGTAAAGTATATAATAAACCTTAGTAAAATATCAAACCAAATGTTGGGTAATCTTCTTAAATGAAAAGGAAAGGAGGGAATGATAACTACACATACGTATATAATAATGTCTATATATACCTACAAGTAGATGTGTCTGTTGTGTATTCTGCTCTTTTTAGGGACACATATCTTTCTTCTGTCTAATTCCTAATTAGTGGCGTAGACACCACTCTCCAAACAAAGAAGAGAGCTATGCATCACAAAATATAAGAAAAAGGAGGATTTGAAAATCTAATGACCTCTAATTTGGTTTATACACTTAATAAAGTGCAGTGATGTAATTGATTAAATTATTATGCCCACCAAAGTGTTAAATTAATCTAGGATTAACCTGCTATTGAATTAATCTGTGTTTGGTCTGATACTGAATACAAAAAATTTCCTAGTAAGTGGAACAAAGAATTGGTGTGTCCACATCATCCGTTTGTTGTTTTTTGTATAGTAATTAACTTCTAATGATGTGGATAAGCATTCTCAGTTTAGTTGTTAAAAGCCCTTTTTGTTAGGAAATATGAACAGAGAATAAGGACAAGCCAATCACAGTTTATATATGTGAGTGTTTGCCTGTCTCAATGCATAATTGTGCAACAAAGGGAGATTTCTTATAAATTACTTTATTGCTCGACACCTGTCTTTTATTATGATATAATCCTGATTATGTTTTTTCAATTATTGCTTTATGGTAATTAATTATTAACGGCAAATGCTTAATAACGGCCCTTGCTTCCTTGAAGAGTTTATGTCAATATATTTTTCCTTTTTTAAAGTTAATTTTACAATGTTATGAAAGGCTGTGAAACCCACAAACCATGAGAATATTAATATATTGCAAACACGAGTAAATTTCTAAGTAACTAGGAAATATTGGAGCTTATAATTTCTTACTTAAATTTAATTTCAAATTAATAGTTTAATATGCACAAGGGAATTTGATTGGATTAGTTTGATCACTAAAACAAGAAATGTTAGAATAATGGCTCGTCGGAAGGTAGATAGGGTTGAGACGCAGGCATGATCAATGATGTCCTAAAAGGGACTTGTTCTTGTTAATCAAGGCTACAGTCTTTTAAAGGGACATGCTGTGGAATTCCCCACCAGCCCCTAAAACAAGGATGCTTTTACACTCTCCTTAACACAAACTACACTAAAGTATAGACACCTAATTATAATCTATTTTATATTGCACTAAAGCCCTTTGAAATTGATTTGTACTATGATTAGAGATATGTTTTTTTTTTTCATTTCAAGAAAAAGAAAAATAAAAATTAATGTATGCCCCATGTGGAGACCAATTTGGTTGGTGTTTCATGGCTGCCCCTAGCCTGCACAAAAATATGGGGAGACCCCACAAGTTAAAAAGTTTGACCTATCCCATTTCTTTTGTCTTTCTAATCGCCCAGCCTAGGACTTGAGCATTGCTCATGTGGGGTTTAATTAAGCCAAATTGGAAATTAAAAATGCAAATTGCAATCAAGGGTATAATGAAGTTTTGGTGGATGGCTCTTGGAAACAATTAATAAAAGAATGTGGCATTTTGGGTTGGAATCCATGTGAGGACAATCATGGGTTTATTAGGAAATGGATCAATTAGTGGGATTGTATGATACCCTTTTAAAATTGTTTTATATAATATAAAACCCCTTTTAATTGTTTCCATGTAAGAATATAATTAGTCTTATTATAATTAAATTGAAGGAAGGCCAAGTGGGATTTTGGTCCCCCCCCCCCCCCCCCGTCCCCCCTATAGATTGACTTCCTTTTGACCTAATTGAAGCTTTTCCAGCCGTTGGATCTCGTACCAAACATTTTCATTGCCTTGGATGTGGACTTCCTACTTCTTATTCCAAAAATCTTGAGATCTACTGGACCCTAATTTCATCCAACTTTTTGCCCTTTTTCCTTACCTTTGCAAACGTAGGAAATGACACTAAATCCTATGTGGAAATTACTTATTGCTGCTTGACCCATTCATATTCATGTTAGTCTTCTTGGAAAGAAATGATATAACTCCTGTAAATCGAGCCTGAGAAATAAAGAAATTCTTTTTACGTATTAAAAGTTAATTAATTGTGAAGAATAAATAAATATTTTAATCTAAATACATATCTTTTATATTATATATTTTTAAAATTAAGCCAAATACATAGTAATATTTACCTCCTATAAAACTAATTAACTTCCCTAAGGGAAAAAAAATGTAAAAGAAAAAAATTGAACTCGTAATTAGTGGCATTATAATACACATGAATGAGAGGAAAGAAATCATATAACACTAATTAACTTAGCACTAACCAAGTCAATATCCATGTTAATGCTCGCTAATTGGTTAATCAAAGCCCTATTAGCAATGAATTTAGTGCTTAAAGTAGGTCAAAGAAGGTATCCGCATCCAACAATGACTAAATTGCCATTTTACTTGTGATAAGCTTTATGCCATCATTGATCATTGGAGAATATAATTTTTACAAGTGCTACCACAATAGGCATGACCGTACGAAGCATTTACTTTAGGGAAAATTGTTTCTTCCTTTTGGGAAAAGATTTTTATTCGGTCTGCTTATAAGCTATTTGCATAACATCCCATCTAATATTAAAAAGTGATTTTGAATTAGAATGCTTATAAAAGTCTAAATAAATTACTACTAATACTTAGAGATTAATTTCTGAAATATATAGACGGATTCAATATTACTTCTAGTTGTTGAATCAGTAATTTATGTAGATTCGAAGTTGGTATTAAAACAACCTACTAATTCGAATATGAAATTAAATGTTGCATGAAATTAAGTACTTGTTGAAAGTCGATAGAAGCTACCTTTAATATTTACATAAGATATCATTAAAATTCAATGAGTCATATAATAGACTTCAATTTTAAATTATTGGTTATAGTTTGATTTGGTTGACTTTTAGATTGAGACTCAAATTTTACAATTTGAATTTCTAACAGTAATTACCTGCAAATCCAATCGAGCGGTAATTACTTGCGAACTCGATCAAGCATGATGGGGCTAAAGATGTGTCTACTAATCATTGAGCACTCTTAGAGTGTGTAAATTAAACTTGATTTAGAATTTCTTTCTCTTATGTATTTCTATATATTAACTTAATTTTATATAATGCTTGTGTGAGAACACGATTACTTAACATCTAACACTTGTAAAATGCTTCTCTCCCTAGTTTGAGGAAGTAGACTATATATGTATATATATGAATGTGGCAATTTATAATATGATTTTCTGGAGAGAGAATGGGAATTTCCTATGAGTTTGAGCACTTTGGTGTTAGCTTACCTACCAACAATTTGAAGGTAAAAATAATTAGTGGTTGAACTGTATCAATCAGGCTAAAATTATGGTCAAATTTTGGTGGATTACACAATACGACCCAATTTGTGTATTAAGCCCCCCAACCACCTACATTGCTATTTGTAATTATTAACCATATCACTTAAACCAGTATCAATGGTTTCCTTGGCACGCTTGTTTTCCCACTTGTTAGTGATTACACATTTTCTTTTTTCTTGATATTTCTTAAGTTACACCACACACGCACATATGTATATATGCATTAATTGTCTGTAGTTATCATAATTGCTCAAGTTATGGAAAGGTGAAGAAAATTGCATTTTAGAGTCGCCTTCTAAATAGACAGCCCGCCTCTTAAAATTCTACATCGTGCACAACTTGTCAGAAAAAAAAAAAAATATTTGTAAAATTAAACCTTTAAAATATTGCAAAATATATATATGGAGAGAGAGAGAGAGAATTAAGTGAATATTAACTAAGAATGCATCGCTTGGTTGAAGATTCCTTGTAAAAGAATATTCCCATAACTAAACAAAGGATCATATTTCTGTTTGGCTTTATTTGAAAGCTAATAATTCATAATGGCTTTAGGCTTCGAGGGCTTTTAAAGGGCAAACATAAATAGGCATAGAAGAGCAGTTTAGCTAATGATGGCCTAATCTATCCCTAAGCATAATGTGGGGTTAAATTAATAAAACAGAGATACTCGAGTTACCAGTAGTCATTGTCACCATCACAAGGACTATCTCATTCCCATGTGGTGATTCCTCTAATCCACCGTCTAAAACAGTAATTAGCACCTAATACCAAGTGGGTTCATTCACTATCTTTCTTTTGTTTTTTTATCTCTTAACGTCGGTGTCAAAGCTTTTTATTTTTAATTTTAGTGCATCATGCCGGTTATGTACTAATAGAACCCCTTTAAGGAGAAGCAAGCAACAAGATTTCTTTTCTTGCATTTATTCTTTTCGACAATATCTTTTGATGGGCAACTTGCGAAAGATTGTCATTCCATGTAAAGACTTCTTAATTAATTATGCCAAATATAAATATATTTGTATATAATCTTGAATTTATTCTCTCTCTCTTTTTTTTTTATTTCTCATTTCACTCCTGCTTTTAGTAAACCTTTTTTCTGTTAGTTCCATCAATGGAGGATTGAGAGTGACACATTGAATTGCGGCTACGCCCGCATCCGTACATAGCGAGAGTGACACACGACTAATTTTGTTACCTTAGAAATGTAAAGGCATCAGTGGTCAAATACATATATTTCTTTACTTCAAGTTAATCGGGTTTGAAATCACAGATTTACTCTAGCACTAGAGGTGATTCTGCTGCTGACTGAATTAAAATTTATTGGTCAAAGTAGTTTATTAAACTGATACGAATCCTTAACACTGAATCCACCATTACCTTTGTGAGTTACAAAATGTCGAAAGGAAAATTATCATTTGAATGTGTGCTGTCTTTTGATATCACAGCAGCAAAAATGCAAATGAATGTTTCAATTTGTTGACCCCTCTACCAACCTTCTACCAATCCATGACACCCGAGAACCCAATAAGTCTCACCGAAGGTGAAAGAGAATAATTTGTTCTTGGCTTGAGTTTTTCTATCAAGCTAGGCCCTGAATGGAGCAAAAACAACCACCGAATTGTGCCCACCAAAGCCAAATGAATTTGAGATAGCTGCAAGGAAATTGATGAAATCAGAATTTATTTGTCAGAACTTCAAGGTGTATAAGCAGACAGACGTAGACTAGATTTAAAACCTGCAATTTGCACAGAACAAAATCACATACCAACATTAACTTCGTGCTGCTTCTTCACGTTAGGGACTGTGTCAATTGTGACATCAGGCTCCAAGTTCTACAATTATTAGTAATCCAACACATAGAATCTGTTTAGAAATTGCAAACTAATTTATCGAAAGAGAAATGAGAAATATGGTGATATCATACATCTTGATTGATTGTTGGATGCAGCCATCCTGTTGTAATTGCTTTTATGGTTGCTATAGCTTCCAGTCCTCCAGCAGCACCAAGCCCATGTCCAATCATTGACTAACCCGAGAAAATAGCATAAGATAGTTTGCCAAAATTTTATTCATCAACTTCAAGTATGTGAAAAAGGATAACGATGTCTTACCTTAGTTCCATTCATCTTCATCTCCGATGTGTCCTTAAACACTTTCTTGATTGCATTAACCTCAGCCAAATCTCCTGCTAGCGTCGAGGTTGCATGAGCATTAACGTAGTTCACCTGTAAACCATCAATTCAGACAACTGCATATTACAACCCACGCCCAGTTTGATATCTCAATAAAAAAACACAATTCAAAGTTCTCTTTTTGTTGAGAAATTAGCAGAAATCTTACTTCCTCAGGGGAAACTTTGGCATCCTCTAAACTCCTGCTTATGCAAGTCGAAACTCCTAGACCGTCTGACCGAGGATCAGTCATGTGATGAGCATCACAAGTTACAGCACCTCCTAAATACTCGGCAATTATATTAGCTCCTCTTTTCATTGCATGATCCAAGCTTTCCATTATCTGTTCTCACTCAAACAGAATTAGTACCAATAAGTCTCTGAGTTAAAGTTAAAAGAATCGGACATCAAAGAGAATGCAGTTGTATTTACCAGCACACCAGCGCCTTCACCCATGACAAAACCATCACGATTTTTGTCCCAAGGTCTTGAAGCTCTTTTGGGATCTTCATTTCTTTGAGACAGTGCCCTGCAAGCTATAAAACCACCAACACCAGTAGGCATGACAGCAGCCTCAGTGCCACCAACCACCATTATATCTGCTTCGCCTCTTCTGATGTGATTAGCAGCTGCATAGAAGCAATAATTCGCAGTTGCACAAGCAGTTGAAATGGAGTAATTAGGCCCCATTAAGCCAGTATCAATAGCTAGCAATGCTGAACCCATATTGGTGATAGAATAAGGTATGAAAAACGGAGTTATTTTCTTATATCCCTTTTGGACAAGAGCTTCAACTCCATTGCTAAATGCTGTTAATCCTCCCATCCCTGTTCCTATCAGCACTCCAATTTTTGTTCTGTCCATCTAGAGAACATATGTTGACAAGCTATAATTACTACTTTCCCGTTTAATGGACAGGTGAATCACATTAAGGAACTCAAAGAGTAAAAAATGACTTACGTCCTCAAGAACTTGAGAGCCAAGGTTGGCATCATCAAGGGCTCTCTTTCCAGCAACCAGACAGTACCTCCAGCAATCATCTAATCGGCGATCATTTTTCCCATCGATGTATCCTTTGGAAGAAAAATCACGAATCTGACCCGCGAAGCGGACAGAGAAACCAGAAGCATCAAACCTATCTATTAGGCTGATCCCACTTTCTCCTTCAAGAAGTTTGTTATAGAATGTATCAATGTCACTGCCAAAAACTGAGACTAGTCCCATTCCTGTTATCACAACTCGTTTCTTAGGATCTCTCTCGCGTTTGGGAGCAGAAATATTCGGAGATGCCATTGCTTTGATTATTCCGGATTTTGGAGCTGAACACATTGTACTAAATCAGATTCTATTTTCCATGCAACATCACAAATGATTTGGCATAGTATAGGCTGATTAATTCTTCTATAGAATTTAAGCAAAAGTAGCTAAGTTTATCCCAAGGAAAAAAAATTGATACATCAACAACAAGCAACTGTAGAATCTTAATCTTTAAGCTATCAAGCAACAATAAGAAAGCACCTGATCAAACAAAGAAGTAGTCAGGGCTCATCAAAAGTAAAATTGGAGGTAAAATAATTTGGCATTCTTTTTTGCAATCTATCATTATAAACATGTTTAGGCATGACATTTAGCTCTGACCTTTCCGGATAAGCTAATTTATTATAAATATTGTAGACATCTAACGAAGGTTGTTCAGAATTTATGCTAAAGAACAGGTACATTATGCTTTTGAATTTAGGCAGGAAAAGAGCTAGAGAGATGCATTTAACATAAATGGAAAACCTCAGTGCCTTGTCACTTAAGGAAAATTATATATAGATCATTATCGGACAACAGTTACTGTCCATGAGTTGAAAATGGAGAGTTTGTACCTAAAGTGAAAAGGAACCCGGTTGGCTTAGTTGCAGCCATCTGCATATTCTCCACTGGCCTAAGACCATTGAACTGACCAAGAGAAGCTCCATTTTTCATACACAGAACATTAGAAGAACAAGTACCAGCAATGCTTGCCATTTCTAGCAGTCAATTAGTCTCTCTTTTCCTTCTCTCACTCTTAAAAACGTGAAAAAAATTTAAACTTTTGCAAACTTTGGGTTATCAGCAGAAGAGAAGGAGTTAACGAAGACAGAGTTTTGTTTGCTGGTTAGATATGAGTTTGGAGACTCCGCCTGAAGGTCTGTTTTGGTAGGGAAATAAAAGCTTGGCGATGATTGCAAAACGTGTTGTTGTTGTAGTCTCCTCATTTTGTTTTGGCTGCTTAACTACCCTCACCAGCTTCAATCTTTGGCCTGCCATATAAATGCCTACAGCCTACCTATTCATGCGGCAGTTAATTGCTCTACTTGCCAACATGTACAAGTTTTTTCATACAAATCTGCTCAACTCAAAATTCTTTTGTGACTTGAAAGGTTTAAACTCTGTTTTTTTTTTTTTTAGTGCAAACCGTCTTGTGCCCATATTATAACATTCTAAAATAAATATATCACATTAAAAAAAAAAGGAAGAGAAGAGACAGCCTCCTAATTAGTTAGCACCGCAGTGTTGGGGGTTTTTGGACTTCTAATTCGACTTTTGTGAAGGCAAAGTTTTTCCTATTGGATAATTATAAATTTGGTGTTTGAACTTGTCAAAATTTGACAATTAAGTGTCTAGACTTTTAAAAATAACAATTGAGTGTGTTAACTTGTTAAAAATAAACGAACAAGTTTGTTTTACAGGTTACTAACCGGTTACTCTACAGTAGTAACTGATGTAGAAGAAAGATAATGTTTAGCATGCTTAGGTTGAAGAAAGAGAAGATTTAGCAGGCTTAGTTAGACTAAAACACCCATTTGGATGAAAGAAAAAATAAAATAGGTTAGGGTTTGTATTTCATATCAAATCATACTCTCCCTCTCTCATTCATCTCTTCACCTTTCTTATTCTCTTATTAAAGACAACCCTATAAAGCACTAAAAGATCAACGGGGTTGGTTCACTTTGCTCGCATGACAAGCAATGCATGGTTAAAACTTCTTGGATGTACCGAAATCCAAGCAGGAGATTCATGTTGTCTAAATTTGATACTGCAAATGGAGGTTGCGATTATTTCGGGTGGATTGGTCCTCCAATATGTGAAAGAGCTAGGCAAATCATATCTAGGCTACTACGGAAGATCAATAACATAGAAGGTGAACTCGAAAGGAATTAGAGAAGGAAAAAGTGGTTATGGGCATGGGCAATTTTCTCATTATTGGTGGCTATCCTAAAATGACAATGTTGAATGGTTGGTTAATACTGATGGGCATGGAAAATATGAAGTAATTTTTTATTGTTACTCACTGCTACTTTACCTCCTAAAGTGTAGTGTTTATGATATGTATTTTAGGGCTAATTATGTAAAATAGAAGGAGAAAGCTTTGTAATTTGTTGTTTGATGAATGAAATATGATGAATTTATGTTTTAAAAGAATGAGTTGATATAATTTTGTTTATTAATGATTTATTGATATAATTGGTGTTGTATTCACTATGTGTTTAATAAAATGCTCAAAAGAAATGTAAAAAATATGTAGTAAGAAAGCAATGACCAAAACATATAGGAAAAGCTTTAAAAAGAAAAAGCAAGATTTAAGACATTTACTAGTCACATTGTCAAAAAAATAAATATTTATTAATTTGCTAATAACTAGTTCCATCGATTCACATCATAAATTAGTGAAACAAAATGAAAGAGATCTCAACTTGTCTACAACTAGTCCTGATTAATATTACATTGTGCTAAAATAGACACTATCATAAATTGTACCAAAAATAGACAGAAATGAAAAAATAAGTTTTAGCAAAATAAACACATGATATTTGGAGATTCTTTAATTTGGTCCCTTAGCAATGGATTCTTGGGTTCCCATTGGAGGTTCTTAGGTTGTGAAACTGGTACCACTTTCTCCAAGCTTACTTTTATTTCTTTTTTTGCCACGATCATCGTGATTTGATTTCTTTTTTTTTTTTTTACAAAATTCTCTGCTGAAACTTATGTGCTTTGTTTCTCTTTATCTTTATCAGATAGTGATGAGATCTTTTTCTGCCTTTTTTTCTTCTAATGATATAGTAAAAATATAATTATATGTTAAGTATTTGTGCATTACATTTTAACCAAAGAATTTTTTTTACTAAAGATAAATTTACCTCTAATTGAGAAGTAGTGTAAACTATTTACCCTAATTTTTAAAATCCTGCTTTTCTTTGTGTCATGAATGATGGCTCGGCTTCATTTCCTTCTCTTCTTATACTCTCATTGTAAATGATTCTTTGAGAACTAGTCTTTAGTTGCAAATAACACATCCAACCAAAACACATATTATAAGCATATAACTTTTTAATATTTACTAATTAAAAGTAGTAAAATGAACTGGTATTACTACATTTATAGCCACATGGTCTGTCACTAGATCTGTGAAGATACCATAACCTCTCACTGGTTGTACTGCAAATCCAGGTATGTATTGTTTCCGTGGATTCTTCAGGTTCTTCCTTTGATATGGCAATGCATTTCTAAATTTATCATTACTGCGTAGGTTCATGTTCACATCAGATACAATACCTGACATACATTGAGCTTCATTTGCTTGAGTATTAGTGACAGCGGACACTTCAACTTGAGATGGAATACTTGAACCACTGCATTCCCTTAGGACAACAACTCCAACAACTCTTTTACCACCTTTGCTTAAAATGTGCACATATTATACAAGATAACATTTAATAACATCATATTTATTCTAAAATAGAATATGAAATAGATAGATGCTTACTAAAAGCTTTGAAGGTCTAGTTTGGAAGCTTTTTTCAGTCTGTTGCCATGGAGGTAATGGACCATATTGAGTTTCAGGTTGTACTGCCTGCTGTGCTTTCAATATGGGATATGTTTTCTTATTGTATCATTTCTCAAAACATACTTGGTACATCATTTTCCTACCTCTCCTTGAAAGCTTATATCTACTACCGTTCCCACATTCTTTCTTTCTCTTATTTCTAGCAGGTTTATTGGGCATTTTTTTAAAAGGAGGTGACTCTAGAGGATCATTTCTAGATTTCTACCAAAACTTTTTATTGTTCATTGGTTGTGTCATATGTACATAAGCCTCTAAATACTTTTCTTTGTTATATCAATTGTCAATATATTGCTCAGATCTGCCATCTATGTGCAAGATTGCATAAATTGTATGGGGGCAAGGTATGTAGTCAATTGCCATTTTTGACAAATTGACACACTTAATTGTTATTTTTATGAGTTTAGATACGTTAAATTCTGACAAGTTCAAACACCATATTTATAATTATTCCTTCTCATACCGATGTAAGATATAAATTTCTTATTTAAAAATACTCACATATCTACTGGACAAATTGCCATGGAAATTCAAGATTATTATTTGGATGTCATCTCAACTTCAGTGATGCTCTGCTCAACAAGGGACAAGCTTCCATTAACCCACTACATTGGCGGTGGCATCTCCATGTAATGAGAGCTGCAATTGCTTTAGGTTTTTCAGTATAGGCAGCGGTGGATAACCCTGATAAAATTGATAGACATGTCACAAGGCACACTTGAAGCAATTCCAATTAAAGAACCACACTTAAAAAACTTTGTAATATTTTATGAGAAGTTGTTATTGAAGAATCCCCAACAGACCGACTTGGCTAAATAATCAATAGATTGGGTAGATAATATGATAAATAAGTATATCAACAATCAATCCACTAATTTAATCATACCTTTAACATTGCACCATTGATTTTGACTGTCCTGAAATTCAAGAAAAGGCTTTAAAATTAGCTAGTATTTTCTCTTTTGTAGTCCATTTTGAAATTCCTAAAGACTAACGTACATGCTTCACTCAATTTTCTTATCGATTCCAAATCTTAATGATGTTATCTGAAGTCTAAAAGGAAATAAATTATGTAATTATTTATCTGAATTGTTATTCATTTGAATTTAAGTAATGTATTTTTCAACTGATTTTAAGCGAAGATAATTGGTTAAGTGCTACAAGAAATTTTATTGTTTAGCTCATATGTTGTAACAGACACTAATACTCTTACTATGGACCATAAGTTCTATTAAAAATTATACGATTTGTATATTATCAATTAGGGGACAAATAATTTAAAAATCCATTAACTAATAAATAAGTGTTGTTATTCAATTTTAAGGAAGTACAGTAATTAGTAAATGGAAGAAATGTTGTTTTAGTTGTAGTATTCAATTTCTTAAATAAGTGTTTTACTTCTTCACGGCCTGAAAGAGGGCCCATGTGTTTAGCCTTTGGGCTTTTCACTTTAAACAAGACAGACAATCTGTCTTAGTTGCCCAAGTGAAGAGGAGGTTCAAATCTCGGATGCGAATTTCTTAAATTGTTTTCTAGAATTGTGGATTGGGATGCCACAGTATCTGACCTTGCTAGCTTTTGTTTCTTTTGTTTCCTTTGTTTTCTTATTGTGCTGCCTTTGGGCCATAGATATAGCCATTTTGTCCTTCTTCCCTTCGAGGCAAATCTATGAATTTGCACTTCATTCAGAATTACTTGTGTAGCTGAAGTATGCGAGTGCTTTCTTTGATGTTTTTCTTTATAAATCTATCTTTGTATAAGAAACTGAATTCCAAGATTTGATGGTGATTAAACAGTGATGTTGGAATATGCATAAAGAACTGGAATCCCAATGGGTATTGTAAGAAATAGTACAAATGTACTTAGCACGCAAGTGAACTGTGAACTCACCAAAAGTACAAGTTTTGTTATTTAACGTAATTATATGTCATAAATGTGCAACTCAACTATCTCCCCTGAATTAGAACTGGGAAAGTTAATTTGATAGTGCATTACCGAATAAAACAATTTTTTTTTTTGATATATACTTTCCTCAAATATACTTATCTCGTACCAAGTAATATCTAAAAGCATTATATTGAGTTCAGCCTCTATAAATCTGTTTTTTTTTTTTTCTTTTTCTATTTGTTGTAGTAGATTTAATGAAATTTAAAGTGTTAAAAAAGCCTAAGAGTATTGAAATCAAAGTCGAAACATATATAGTAAGAGTAAGACCTCAGATTTAACTTAATTAATTAACTCATCATCCCTGATTGCACAAGGTATGTATAAGAAAGGAATAGTAATGAATTAAAAGTGCATGCATCTCCAACTCCAACTCCACCGAATGAGATATCGTCAATTGCAGTTTCCAAGCACGTGATATCACAAGCTCCAAAGCAGTATCAATAATTAGCTTGTCCAAGTCAAGATAAGCAGCATATAAATATTGCAATACTTGGGCAAACGAATCCTAGGTTTATATAAGGTTGGACCTTGATGTAATCTCAGGATTTTGTCCACTATACGTCTTCTTCATTTACCAACAAGCGGTTCGTGAGGAAGCAAATACTGAGGAGGTGACATAAACTCTGGATTATCAATGTCGAAAATGCTAGGATAGTTAGTTCGTTCAAATTTATTCTTACCTGGCAGGGAGGACAGCGGTTCTTGCCGCTTCGTTGAGATTCAACCGAGACAGACAGTATGGTAGACTAATAAGGACATCATAGGCAAATGCTCTAATGCATGTGGTCCTTATCTTAATGCAGTCCATCATGGAGAATAAAGCTTTGAAGAAGTGTTACCCGGGTCCGTAATCATAGCTTTTTGTTTGTTAATGACTTGAAGATAATTACACGAAGAATAATAATAATAATAATAATAATTATATGTCCAGATATTATCTAAAGGGTGGAGCCCCGTTGGAACGTGGATCTTTTATTTCTTTGTAACTTTGCATTGCATGAGTGTAGATGGCCCATATGCTTCTGCCTATCCGTCTGCGCTGCTAAAGCAATCACAAGAAGAACAACCGCCACCAAAGCAAAACAAACATAAAGATGACCCTCGTAGGTAAAGAAAAACAGTCTAAATTAAGAGTGTAAAATAGTTGCCCATGCAACCTAAATAAATACCTTAAAGAGGAACAATAGATTATCCAATGACTAATCTTTATGGTGATTATAACACCCAAAAAAAAAAAAAAACGAAAAAAGAAACTAAATAAAATCATAGAAAGGATTAATGTATTTGGATCACTACTGAAGATATTAGGACCAAGTTTATGCAGGATATCAAGATAAATTTATAGAGTTATCTTGTAGAAAAACGATTACACCCGGACAAATAATTAAACAGACAATGGCCGATGGCCAAAAAGCCGCCGACCGCAACTATTTGGAAAAGCTAAAAAAAAAAAGAACAAGAGAGAGAGCTTGCACCATAAAAAGAAAATCTCAGTTTGGACTAGGAACTTCTTATGGCAAACTTAAATCAATTTAAATTATATGGATTTCAGATTCACGTTATTGGCTTAATAAAATTATTTACATATAAGTTATAACTTGTTAATGATAAATAAGTTTTCCCGGTAGAAAATATTAATTCGAATAAAAAGTTGGAATTTCTAACCCGATTGGATCCGATCGAAACGGAACCCGAGCCGCGAGTTGAACAAGTCTAACCGTTAAGAACAATTTGGACATAAGAGAGGCTATTTCCGACACAATAAACACTTTCCTAAGCCTGTCCGCTAATAATCTTACGTATAGACTCTGCCGACACCCGTGTAAATAAGGCCCCGCCGTTCACGTGTGTAGTACTAGTGCCCTCCCCTCTCTCCCTCGGACTCACATGTCTTAATCTCAATTAGTTGATTAAATTTTAAAATTTAAATTTGCAAATCTCAATAATATATTTTCTAAAAAAATCAAAACAAACTCATAAAATTAGAAACAAATTTATAAAAAATGGTTAAATATTTTCTGAATTTATAGAATAAGTGCAATTTAATAAATAAATATAAAATTTTTGTTTAGATTTTAGATAAAATTATAATTTGTAAATTATAAATATTCTATTATAATTTTTATTTGAATTAATTAAATAAAATAAAATTCAAATAAATATTAATTTTTAATATTGAAAATTAATTTTTTATGTTATTAAAAAATTAAAATTATTAATTATTTTCTTTATTTTACTGCTTTTGGCTATCTTTTCATATAATTATTGACACAATTACCATCAATTTTATCAGTTTTAATTAAAATTAAGATTTAATTTTTAAATAAAAAATTATAAATTTATTGCTAAATAATAAAAATTAGACTCATTTAATTTTGAAATATAAATTTAGAAGAATATTTTGACTTTTTGTAATTAAATTATATATTAGATAAATTATTTTAAATATAATTAATAACTAAGATATTGCTAATTTATTTTATTTAAGTTGTGAAATTAATTAGTTTTTTCTAAGCCTTAACACTTAAGCAAGCAAAACTAAAAAAGACAAAGAAAAACACAATTATAAAAAAAAAAAAAAAAAAAAAGAAATTATTGTCAAGTGTTAAGTGTGAACTCAATCCAATACCAAAGAAGTTCCTAGAAGACCTTCTAGAAAGTAAGTGATAAATCAACACTCTCATTCACTCTCCGCCTGCCACCTCAGCTCACCACTTGACCCCACACACAGTAGAAAACCGCGTTTTTGCCGCCATCATCTTCATCACTCATCACATCATAATTACTTTCCTATTCAGCTCAACTAAATTCTTAATAATAATAATAATAATAATAATAATAATTTATCTGTCTCCTGAAAAACTAACACATACGGTATACCATTATTTTTAATTTCACTCTTCCTTTTTGTAAAGTTTTTGCACTTTGACAAATCCACACGCTATCCCTTTTAATTTCCCCAAATCGCATCACTTTCCTCGAAATTTCCCTTCTCTTTAATCTCCACTTCTCTTATTTAACATTTCCTTTCTCACCCACTTTCCTCTACCTCTTGTCATCAAGAACAAAGCTCATACCTTTCACTTTTCCTGTTTCTTTTTTCTTTTTTAACTTCATCTTCTTATACCTTTGATACCCAGTTTCTGTTTTATTTGTTTTGATTAATTTTGAAGTGAGTTTGTATTCAAGATGGAGAATAATCAGCAATCATTTCGGCAATTCAGTGATCAGCTTAGAGTACAGACTTCAAATTTAGCAAATCTGTCACTCAATGACTCTATATGGAGCAATTCTTATGGATCTAAAAGGCCGGACGAAAGGAGGAACTTTGATATAAGAGTTGGAGGGGAAGTTAATAATTCTGCTCCTACTTCTACTAAGCTAAAAGGGTCTGACTTGAATGGACTGAATGATGATTGGAAGACAGGAGCAGGTACTACTGTTGCTTCTCCTGATTTGAATGGGTTCAATAATTGGAAGATGGGATCTAATGTTACTTCTTCTAATTTGAATGGATTCAATGATAATTGGAAGATGGTATCTAACGTTACTTCTTCTAATTTGAACGGATTCAATGATAATTGGAAGATGGGATCTAACGTTACTTCTTCTGATGTGAATGGATTCAATGATAATTGGAAGATGGGATCTAAAAGTTATGGACTTGGGCCAATTGGACCTATTAGTGGCGGTGGTGGTGGATCTCAAAAACATGTGGGGATCAATGGTGGATTCAGTAAGGGGATCTATTCAAAGAATAATTATAGTATCAATAACAATATCAATGTTAATTTGAAGGGTTATAAGAACAAAGGAGAAGATGAATTTGGAGTCAAAACTAGCAAGAAGAACAATAACAAGAAAAATAGTGGCGGTGATAACAACAATAATGATGGTAAGGATAACAGCAAGAGTGGTACAGATAAAAGGTTTAAGACACTTCCACCATCTGAATCTCTTCCCAGGAATGAAACTGTTGGTGGGTATATTTTTGTTTGCAACAATGACACTATGCAAGAAAATCTCAAGAGGCAGCTTTTTGGTAAGTTCTTTTTACCAATTTCTCACTTCTTTTCTGTTTTACCGTTGGTTCTTAAATTTTGATGTTGGAATTTAGTATTCTAAACTGTTGTCTGAATTACCATGCGTAGGTTTGCCTCCTCGTTACAGAGATTCAGTGAGGGCAATTACACCAGGACTGCCTCTTTTCCTCTATAACTACTCCACTCACCAACTCCATGGAATCTTTGAGGTTTGCGTCTCTTCTTTCCTTTTCATAATTCAATATTATTCTTATTATGTCTTAAAATACTAGTTGTTAATTTCGCAAATCAACTGACCGTATGTTGTAATTGTCTGTATAGGCTGCAAGTTTTGGAGGAACAAACATTGATCCTACAGCCTGGGAAGACAAGAAATGCCCTGGAGAATCACGATTCCCTGCTCAGGTATATATCTTGGAAAACGGGTATTCGTTGGATAAGAGATATTAACACACCAATGAAGTCTTGCTTAGTATTAAACCATTTTGGACTAAAATATACAATTCTATTTGTATACAGGTGAGAGTTGTTACGAGGAAAATTTGTGAACCACTTGAAGAGGACTCATTCAGGCCAATTCTCCACCACTATGATGGCCCTAAGTTCAGGCTTGAACTCAACATTCCTGAGGTAAATTACATTATTAACATGATGAATGTATTAAGCTGACATTGGTTAGTTGGCATACCCTCATCTAGCTCATCTTTTTATTTGGTTTTGCAGGTACTCTCTCTCCTGGACATATTTGATGAACAAAACCCTTGAACAGTTTACTATACAAAAAGACATACAGATATACGTACAAGGTGAAAAGAAGAGTATGATACAGAATAGAAGATAAAAAAAACAGAGTTGTTTAGCTATAATATATTGAAAGCTTAAGGAGAGTCTGGAAGGAGGAATTATGGGAATTAGAAGAAGGCTGTACATAAAGAGCAGCCTAATGTGATGTATGATTTTCTTTTGTATGAATGGCTGTTATGGTTCTTTTTGTTCTCTGGAATGGCATAAATAAGTAAAACAATGCTAAAAGAGATGAACTTCTATATTTGTTATAGTATTTTATATATACAGAGTAATGGTTTTTGCATCTGCATGTAGTTACATGGAGAACTGAAAATAAATGAATCTTGAGGTTAAACTTGATTTAGTTTTCAATATTAGCTAGTTCTGTGTTGCTATGTGTCTTATGATATGCATGGAAGAGCCTCTTTCTAAGCTATGGTCCTTGGTTAGATCTGATTTGAGATTTGAGGATTGAGACTGCTTGCGCCTGGAACCAGTCATGGGTTTCATGCCAGTGTTCTGCAATATTGACAGAATCCATTAAGATAGACAAATCGTAAAAGTAAAACTTAAAGAATGGTCCATTACGGATTTAACTTTTCCAAAGGGGAATATTATAATGCCGGGAAATATTGAAACTCTTTTCTTGTGGTTTTGAGGAAATGAATCCTCTTTAGACTGGCAAGTAGGGTCAGGGTAATAGTATAATCCAATTCTCAATAAGACCCAGAAACAAAATAAAACCTAATTCAACAGCTTTTTGTTGCAGCCGAAACACTGCACCACTGACAGAGACAAGATAGGTAGCGCCTTCGTTGGGTAATTGAAAATTGAATCAGTCGCCCGGTGGAAGCATTAATAAACCACCACTCAAAGAAAACCGATGTCTGAATGGGTAGTTAGGCCAGCCATATCAAACTTAAAGTCCAAGAATAGACGCTGCATATCCTTGTCAACTATGTTGTACCTAACTCCAACATTTAAATGTGTTAAACTTAGCGGTATGTATACGGATGGACCAATTCTTCACCAGTAATTATGTGTGCTGATAATATCAAAGAGGAAAAAGAAACGGTGAAAGGAAATAGAAGTGGACTTCTTCAAAGGGCGGTGATGGTTAAAAGCAAAGCAATTGCAGTGACCTATTCAGATATTGACTATTATTACTCCATCAACGACGAGACATCTGATGACTATCATCATTTTCTTTAGGATGGACTTAGAAAACACAGTTGTTGATTTTAAGCTCAATTACGTGATAAATGGGCAGCCAACAAGATATCAAAGTGCATTCCAAATATGTTCTAGCTGCTTTCCGGAGCAACTGCTGCTCCTTCACCAAATCTTGAGTAGCTATCCGATTCTTTCTGTTAAGAAAATAAATTAAGGCAGCAAATGAACTTTTACTTATTGGTTATGCGTTCTTCGTCTCCAACCCCAAAAAATTAACATACTTTTTTTATTATTATTATTATAAGATTTTGATATTTGTTTCGTCATGCAAGTAGTCATATGCTTAATTTGAAACACATTTTCCTTCTTCTCCAGTTCCCAGATGAAGCCTAACACCTATAACTACCGCTTTGAAGCTGAGACTCATGATTCCTGAGAGATGTTGCATGTTTATACAGAGGCCTTTGGAGATTTTTTTTATTTTTTTTGTGAGCAACCAAAAAGTATGTACAATAAGCAAACCATCACAACATTACATCAAACAAAAAAAAGACAGTGTAACGAATTATTATATAAATGGTATTGTAATAATTGATTAATATTTATAAAATAGAAATAGAAGTGATTATATCTTGCAAAAACTAATTACTTAATTAGTTATTACATATCTATTCATGTAATGAGATTTCTGTATGTCATTAGTTATCCTAAAGACAAAACAACAACCATATTTTAGAGTTCATATTTGCACGATCCATAGGTGAAATTATGCAAATGCCTTATCTTTTGTAGTTTATATTTACTATTACTAGTCTTGTTTTTTCTTAATTCTTTTTTCTTTTATGAAGTCTTGTGTTTTCTTAATTTGCTATTCATCTTTGTACAAAAATAGATGTTTGAAGTGATCATTATCAGGGTTAGAGTCTGTTTGGATTAGCAGTTGGTAGCTGCTAGTTGATAACTGATAGTTGATGGTTGATAAGTGGTAATTGGTTGATAACTAGAACCTAATGGCTGATAAATTAAACTATTTGATAAAATCTTATTAGCAGTTGTTGTTAGTATGTTAAATGACTATTGAAAGTATAATTAATGTTAAATATAATTTATCCATAGGTGAAATAATGCAAATGCCTTATTCTTTTGTTGTTTATAATTACTATTACTAGTCTTGTGTTTTCTTAATTCATTTTTTTTTTGACTAAATCTTATGTTTTCTTAATTCGCTATTCATCTTTATATAGAAATACACGTCTGAAGTGACCATTGTCAGGGTTAGGGCATGTTTGAATCGGCAGTTGGTAGCTTGTGGCTGATAACTGGTAGTTGATGGTTGATAATTAGAATCTGATGGCTGATAAATTAAACTATTTGGTAAAATCTTATTAGCAGTTATTGTTGGTATGTTAAATGACTATTGAATGTACAATTTATCGGTAAATATATTTTATTTTATAATATTATGTTTAATGTTACAAATTAATAAAAATAATTTATAATAATTAAAATTTTATAGTTAATTCTTTTAGCTCAATTGTATTTATTATTAAAAAATTTATAAAAATTATTTTAAAAGTAAAAATTTAAATTTAATCATACTAATAAATATTTCTAATTTCAAATACTATAATTATAAATATTAATAATTATTTAAGTATTAAGAATAATTTTAAAATAATATTATTTATTATAAAATAAAAATATTTAATTATATGAGATTAATTTAAAATAAATTATTTTTAATAATTTTTAATAAAAATAATAGTGTCTAAATAAATAAAATAAATAAATAAAAGATATCAGCTCATATGAAAAAAATTTAAAATATAACTGATATAATCAGTAGCTAATTGATACTTAATTAGTAGCTAATTGAGAGTTGAAGATGATGTTACACAGCGTTCAGAACCAGCCTTGAAGTGACTAAATTAGTTTTCAGCTGCTGTTTTTTAGAAATCTGTTTGGTTTGGATGATCAATATAACTGGTAGCTGGCGGCTAATAGTCGGTAGTCGATGGATGATAAATTAAAATGTTTAATAAAATTTTATTAGCCAATATTATTAGTATGTTAAATATCATTCATGATATAATTTATTGTTAAATAAAATAAATTAATAATTATAATAATTAGAAATATTATAACTAATTTCTTTTACTTTAATTATATTTATTATTAAAAATAATTATAAAAATCTAGAATTTAATTTATTTCACTTGGAGTACCTGTAGTTTGGCTTGATAGGAACATGTCAGGGGGGCTCATTATACCTTACCTGTCGCTCCTCTTTAAGCTAATAATTTGTATATCACTTGTGTGGCGAAGAGGACCGCTAGTTTCGAGTGACAACCGTTTAAGGCTACTGATATCACTTAATCTTCTAATTAAAGAGGCGAGAAAGCATGTACGATCAGTAATTTACAATTTCTCTTACAATATGTGAAGAAATTATATCAAATACAAACTTTTTCAGAAGCTCCTCCATGGCACCACTTCATCCACTTGCACCAGAAAATGCCAAAACCAAAATAATTAAAATTTAAAATCCAGCACACAAAAGAACACCACAGATTAATTATAGGCAAGCAGGACAAAGCATCAGTCCATTCTCGTTACACTCACCGCACCTCTCCTTAACTCCATCCACTAAAACCTTACAGCTCCCACCACAATCCACACATGGCACAAATCTAGCACCACCACAACCTTCACACGCTTGTCTCCCTACCCCTCTTTCCACACGTGCCCAACTCATTATCCGGCCGAGTCTACCCGTTTCGTTCAACTCAATTACATTATCCACCCCTCCAAAATACCTTCCTTTAACAAAAACCCTTGGGACACTCGCTTCTTCACCTAACAACTCCCTTAACTCGTTCAGGAAATCACCGTGCAAAGACACATCCCTTTCATCAAACACCACTCTGTGCCCTTCTAACAAAGACCTCACACGATTACAATCTTCGAATGTTTTGCGTACGCCACGTAACGACGTCGTGTAAATCACCACTGACTCAGCTCCTCCATTCGGTGGAATCTTTTCTGGGTACTCACTTAATGGATCCAACCTTTTCATTTTGTCATAGTTCGCCATTTTCCCTTCTTTTTCTCTTTCTTGCCTATCTCTTAGTATGAATATGTTCTCTTTTACTGGCTTGATAACTTTCCCTGACCCTGTTTCTGGCTCAACTGCCACTCTTGATAACTGATCAGTCGTCTTGTTCATGACTTCTGTTTTCTTGAACCCAGTTCCCATGGACTCTGACTTTCTCAGCTCGTTCTTGGGTCTTGATTCTTTTGAAGATAACTTCGCGTCAAGTTCTTCAACTGTGTGAAAAGACGAGCTCTTTTTTGGGGCTTGCTTCTTTTCTTGGGTGCTATCTTTTGTTGGTTGTTTTATAGTATCAGGCTTTGGTGGTGGCGGCAGGACGATAAGGCTTTTGTTATCAAGAGCAGGTTTGAGGTCTTCAAGGGCTTTGCTAACCTCGTCCCAAGTATGAGGAGTATCAGCTTCCAACTTGTTGAGCTTCTCCAATATAGGAGCTGGCAGATGGGTAGGCTTTTCTTGGTTTTCTTGAGTAGTATTGTCCATGGAAAGCCATGGTTCTTGTATTGAGTTGATATCAAAAACAGCAAAGCTTGAAGGTGGTGGACGGTAGATAGCTACGGTGGTGGCTTCAATTGCTTTTGAGGAGTTGCACCCCATATTGATTTCCGTGCAATGATATGATGAATTTCTCAAGTTGGTTCTTTCTTTAATTTATCGAGGTTTAAGTAGAAGAATGGTAGGGTTTGTAGGCGGGAGAGGAATGTTTTTTGTGGTGGGATTTATTGGAGGCTTGGCTCTCTTTATCTTTCACTTTACGCTTAATCGAGTGTAGCTGTCTGCTAATATTGTGTTTCAGCCTTAGGATTGGTGTATGGTGCGTGGATTGGCCAAGTATACGCACCGATGGGTGCCAAGTAAGAATAAGATGGATTTGTTAATGCATGGTGTTAAAAACTCTTTAAGTGGCTTGTAGTTATGAAGGTTCGTTTTCATAAAATGACAAAACAATGAAACAGGAATAATTGGGTTCAAGTTTCTTTGGTAAAATCTAAATTTGAAATGGGAAAGATAGAGGCAAGAATGAGAGCAATATCTAAGGAAATATGTGGACCTCAAAATTCAGTGGTTTTTATTCAATTGTTTGTGTTAGTTAATTAAGATAGCTAGTAGTCTCTTGCATTATTAATCGAGCACATATAATTTGAACTCAAAAAGTTTTACAATCAAAAAATTATCTGTAAATTAAAATCGTGATATTTTATACTAATTAATACTATTTTTAGTCTTCTGTCAGTTAGCAAATTTCTATTTTCTTAGATTATTAGGGGGATATTCAATTAGGAGTGCACAAAAAATGGGTTTGGTTTCTACTTAGTTGGATGCATGAAGGCTTTGGGCGCAATGAGCCCAAACTATCCTAGAAGACCATAACCATTGCTGTCATCCCAATCGGCCTAGCAAGAGGAGAGATATGAACAGTTAAGATAGGATGAGAAAAGCCCAAACCATGCTTAGCATACAAGAACATCAACTAGGGTGCAATCCAAAAATTCACAACTTTATGCATGTTGCAATGGATGATGATGGAACACGTAATAACTTTTGTCCTCAGTTTACTTTAGGACAAATGCAGAACAGACAGACACAAAGATAACATAATTTTTTGTCGTGGATTATAGATGCCTATTTGAGAATCAAATTCAAGGGTAAAAAATGCACGCCCCCTAGCACTGAAATTCGAACGTAGCCGCTTATGAAAATGTCGTTACTTACTATTATTTTAACTATGTATTCTATTCTTTTAGCCTCGGATCACCTTAAGATTTTTCATTTTATTAATCATCTCAACGGTCTATTATCACATGGCGCCGATTAATGTTTTTGAAAATTAGCAAACCTGCGTTGTCTCTTCTGACAGTCACTTCTCACTGTCTTTCAACTTGTTTTTGCTTAAATTAGATTCCTCAATATATATGAGCTTAATTGTGATATTCTTTTTAAGTTGGAGTTGTAAACCAAAATTTGTAAATGGGGAATTGCTCTCTAAAATCGGCTGCTGAAGAGTTACCTAGTAATGTCCGGGTACTCACAGATACCGGTGGAATTATACAGCTCAGAGGTCCTAAGTTAGCTAAAGATGTCCTTGTTGGGCACCCAGGTTATGGCATTTTCAGGCAGGGACATGCCTCGTCATCTCCATTGTCTAGCCATGAGTACTTAATTGGTGGGCAATTTTACTATCTGCTTCCTCTTCGAGATTTACCAGTGTTATGTGATACTATGGTCACTAGTCATGTTCATGACGTGGGATTCGCAAGAAAGGAGAAAAATATCTTGGCGACTGAGTCGCCAGAAGTGTCATTTGAGACAGCATTGGCTACCCAAAATGATGAAGTGGCTGGGCCGGCCGTTCAGGTCCTGCCGTCACAAAGTAATGGAGTTTGGAAGGTGAAATTGATGATTAGTCCAAAGCAATTAGAGGAAATCTTATCAGAAGAAAGGAATACTGAAGCCTTGATTGAGAAGATGAGAATGGCTGCTGCTGCAAGCTCATCAGCAGCTAGTTTGGCACCGAGGAAAAGCAAGAGCTCTTGGGGAGTGGCTTGGAAGCCTTGCATCTCTAATGTATTCAAGGTGTCCCCTATTGATGTGGAAGCAAATAAAAACTGATGTTTAATGTTTGGATACTGGAAAATGATCTTTTGAGTATCATGTAAATATGGGAACTAAGGTAGATGTAATGTTTGATTACACAGCATGTGCTTATGCTCTTACGTGCGTGCGTTTTTCTTTAAGTCTTCTATTTTTCTTTGACATAAGGTACAAAGAAAACCCCTTATAGCTCAATGCCACCCTATTTTTTTTCAAACATGCAAATAAGCCCAAATCGGTAACAAAGTTAATATTTCTATTAAAGATGATACCACTTAAAATATAAACCAATCATATTATAACATGTGGCTCATTTTTTATTCTTTTAAATAAAATTAAAATAAATATTAAATTAAATTAATTAAAATCTAAATCTTTCATTTTCTATTTTAAGAAAAAAAACCTATACCCAATCACGAATGCCTCCACTTAAAACTAATCACCACCATCATTAACATTCTCCACTAATATTATTGTCAAAATACATAACCACCAACTATTGCTGTTGCTGGACTTTAGAAGAAAAACTTAGCACAAGAAGGAAAGCTAGAGAATGCAAGTATTTGGTGCAGTAACTTACTGCTTTTCTCATAGTTGTTGCCTTTTATTTATACTGAAAAGAAAGCTACAAATAGGACTCATGACCACGTCCTTCTTCCTACGTGCATGGCACTATTCAATTAATTAGCAAATTCCTAAAGACTAGGTCAAAAAGTAACTAACACCTATTAGTTAAAAAACACATTGCTGAAATTAGAACTTCTAGAGTACGAGCTTATCCAACAAATCACCCCTTTAAGCTCGCTACACTGTTGATTCGAACGACGCTGAGCTTCTGACGCATCTCGATGAACTTGTTCCGAGCCAATGCCTTCGTCAGAATATCCGCTAGCTGCCCATCGGTGCTGACGTGATCAACATCCATTTTTTCGGTCTCGATACACTCCCGGATAAAATAAAATTTTGTGTCAATGTGCTTGCTCCTCGCATGATACACCGGGTTCTTACAAAGCACAATAGCCGACTTGTTATCCACCAATAGTTTGAAGCTCAGTTCTTCGTGCCCGACTAGCTCGCCGATGAGACGATTGAGCCAAACGCCTTGGCATGCCGCAGTCGCTGCCACAACGTACTCTGCCTCACAGGATGATAAGGCAACAATCTTCTGCTTCTGAGAAGTCCATGTCACTATGCTGTTCCCGACGAAGAAAGCTATCCCGGAGGTGCTCTTCCGGTCGTCGATATCGCCGGCGAGGTCACTGTCGCTGTAGCCAATCAATGCCACTTTTTCTCTACCTGTTTTGTAACAATACCCGTAGCTTAGTGTACCTTGTATGTACCTAAGTATCTACTTGATAGCCACCCAGTGTTGTGTGCTTGGCGCCTCCATGTATCGGCTAGCAATCCCTACCGCGTGAGTAATGTCAGGCCGCGTGTTGACCAAGTAACGGAGGCTTCCGATTACACTCCGATACTTCGTTGCGTCCATTGCAGTGCTCCCATCCTTCTTGCTTAGACGGAGTCGATTCTCCATTGGCGTGTGACATGAGTTACAGCCACCCATGCCGGCAACTCCAAAATCTTTACCAGGTATGCTCCCTGGCATATCGTGATTTCACCATCGCCTTGACGCACCTCGATTCCCAAGTAATAACTGAGAAGACCGAGATCATTCATCTTAAACACCTGCTGCATCTGTGCTTTGAACTTGATAATTTCTTGAACACTTGTCCCTGTAATGATTAAATCGTCACATAAACACCCACAAGCATAAAACATTGAGCTGTACCTTTCTTATAGACAGCGTGCTCGAGCTGGCTTTTCGTGAACCCAAGTGAGATAAGGGAGGCTTCTAGCTTTGAGTTCCATGCTCTCGGTGCTTGTCGGAGCCTGTACAATGCCTTACTTAGCTTGAGTACTTTTCCATTGTTGGCATTGTTAATGAATCCTGGTGGTTACTAGACGTAGACTTCTTCAGCAAGGTCACCGTTTAAAAACACCGACTTCATGTCCATGTGGTGCACCTGCCATTTTCCGTGTGCGGCTAGTGCTAGCAACAGTCGCACTGTCTCCATCCTTGCCACGGGAGCGAAAACTTCCTCGAAGTCCACTCTCTGACGTTGAGCGTACCCTTTGGCGACGAGTCTTGCCTTGTGCTTCACGATGTTACCGACGATATCTTTTTTTACTTTAAATATCCACTTGAGCCCAATGGCGCGGTGGTTTGCCGGAAGTGATGCGAACTCCCACGTCTTGTTGTCAACGATCGACTTCATCTCGTCCTCCATGGCACTTCTCCAAGACGCATCTGCAAGTGCAACTTCCACGCTCGCCGGCTCCTCCGCTGATAAGAGACAGTGACTATTTTCTTCGACATTTGTTATCTCATTGGTGGTGCTGTACAAGTCTGAGATTCGTCGATATTGCGAGGTCCTGAGTTGGTGTCAAGATTTTCATCTTGTGTGGGTGGCGTAGCCCACTGAACCTACGTCTAAACGGGCATGGGTGTTCACGGCTCGACTTCCGTGTGGTTAGCTTAGTTGCCAGTGTGCGTGGTGCACCTGTTGTTGCCGCGCTGGTCTCCGTTGAGTAAACCACTATGAACGTGGTCGACGTTGTTGTTGTCTCCAAGCTTGATGTTTCCCAATTCCAGGTGCAGCCCTCCTCAAAGACAACGTCTCATGTCACGTACAGCCGCTTCTCTGCCGGGTCATAAACCCGGTAGGCCTGCACCATCCTCGTAGTCTATGAACACCCCCAACGTCGAGCGATCTGCAAGTTTGTGTATTCCTGGTCTGACTCTTTGACATGTGCGACGCATTCGAAGGTTCTCAGATAGTGCACGCTCGGCTTCTTTTTGTGCCATGCTTCGTAGGGCGTCTTACCGTCCAAACTCCTCGTCGGCGCGCGGTTGAGAAGCTATGCTGCAGTTCTCACAACCTCTCCCCAAAACATTTCGGGCATAGCCATCGACTTCATAAGACATCGAGCCATTTCAGCCACAGTTTGATTTTGCCTTTCCACAACGCTATTTTGTTGCAGCGAGTAAGGTGCTGTGGTGTTGTGCTTAATGCCATTCTCCTCGCAGAACTCTACAAATTGGCCGGAGTTGAACTCTCTGCCGCGATCAGAGAGAAACGCGAGCAATTTGCACTCATGTTCTGCCTCAGCTACTGCCTTGATCTTTTTAAAACACCGGAATGCCTCGTCTTTCGTCCTGAGCAACTCAATCCACATAAATCGATTAAAATCATCGACTATGAGCAGAAAGTACCTTTTACCGCATGCGTTTGTTGGAGTGATTAGGCCGCACAAGTTGCTGTGGACTAGTTCTAGTGAACGTCGTGCGCGAAACTTCAAAGCCTGAGGAAACGACGTCCTATGTTGCTTCCCAATTGCACATCCGTCACAGAGTTCCTCCACGTGTTCGATGTAGGGAATGCCCCGTACTATCCCTTTACGCGAAAGATTGTGCAGTGCTCGAAAGTGGAGATGCCCGAAATGGGCATGCCAAAGCCAAGCTACCTTGTCCTTCTGCATCAGTAGACTCACAGGCGCCGTAAGGTTCAGACTCAGCGTGTAGAGTCGGTTGTGTGCGCGTGATACCCGTGCGAGTACTTTGCGTGTTCGATCAAGAATACAAAGCACCCCAACTTCGATGACGATTTTGCAACCATTTTCATCAAGCTGCCCAAGTGAGATGATATTGCTCTGCAGGCTCGGGATATAATATACATCGGAGAGAACACGGTGGTTGCCGGTGAGACACTGAAACATGACCGTGCCTCTGCCACATATGTTCACCACTGAGCCGTCGCTGAATCGCACTATGTCATGCACTGTTTCGTCGAGGGTCCTGAATGTTTTCTTTTCACCGGTCATGTGACTACTGGCGCCGGTGTCGAGATACCATACGCCTTCAGTTGCAGCCACGAGTATCACTTTCTCTTCGTTCAGGTACACTGCCGGAGGTGTGTCGTCGAAACCTTGTGCTAACGTCCCGATCTGCACCATGAGCAGCGCTGGTTCATCATCTACCTCTGCCTCAGTACGAGCAAGATTCGCCTGCTCTTGTTGCTCCTAGTCACGCTTTGCTTTGCGACACTCCTTCACCCAATGCCCTGGAATCCCATAGTAGCGACAATTGCCCTTTTTTCATTAGTAGTTGCCTCCGTTGCTTGATGATGACTTTGCTTTGTACCCCGCCGGTGATCTTAGTTTAGCTACAGTCTTGCTTTTCTTGTCGCCGCCACCGGACGACCCCTCACGATGACGCTGCTGGGACTGCCACTCTTCCTCCGTGAGGAGTAAACGACCTTTGGCAGGTGCGGGGTCATCAAGCTCGTCGGGCTCCTCTACGACTAGGAGCCGGCCGGTGAGTTCTTCGATGGACAGGTTTTTGAGATCCACTAGTGACTCAATCACTATAGCCATCTGCTTGTACTTGCGTGGTACACTCCGAAGGGATTTGAGCACTGCCTTGTGCTTAGTCACTGGATCGCCCAACACCTCGAGGTCGTTGACGATAGCCGTGAGTCGAATGCCGAAAGACTCCACTCTCTCGCCGTCCTTGAACGCGAGATTCTCGAAATCACTCCAGTGTGTCTGCGCCTTGGCCTCCCGGACACGCTCGACGCTGACCCGCATGATCTTGAGTGTGTCCCAAAGAAGCCTCCTTAGCTGTCGCTTTTATGCCAAGCGTACGGATTAGTTCCGGCGGAACTGCCCGTAGCAGTGCCGACATTGCTCTCCGGTCCTCGTGTTGATCGCCAGGACCACCTTCGATGACATCCCACAAGCCTTGCGCTTGTAGTTGCACCTTCATGAGGATCACCCAATCCGCGTAGTTGGTTCGCATGAGAACCGGAAAGTGTGTTGCGCCATCACTCTCCTTGATGATCCGTTCCACTATGCGTAGCTCGCTACCGCCACCGCTATTAAGCTGTCCCAATGTTGGAGTTGGACTCTCCCCCTTGTTCTTGTCGACTATTTCTTTTCCTTCTGTTGCCATTTGCCGAAGCGGATCAAACACCGATCAACTGCAGAGGTTTGGATCGAACACCACACGCTCTGATATCACTTATTGTTGCTGGACTTTAGAAGAAAAACTTAGCACAAGAAGAAAAGCTAGAGAATGCAAGTATTTGGTGCAGTAACTTACTGCTTTTCTCATAGTTGTTGCCTTTTATTTATACTGAAAAGAAAGCTACAAATAAGGACTCATGACCACGTTCTTCTTCCTACGTGCATGGCACTATTCAATTAATTAGCAAATTCCTAAAAACTAGGTCAAAAAGTAACTAACACCTATTAGCTAATAACACATTGTTGATCCAACAACTATAACAAATATAATTTTTCCTTTTATCGTCATTTATCCAAATTAGTTATATCAAAGAATTTTATGTTCCATTTCTTCTTCCTAAAACTGAAATCACACATATATTTATCCAATCACTATGTCATCTTCTCCATCAAACACCTACTAACCATCGTTGGAGGCGACGAGGAAGGCTATGGCTGCAGCGAGCTTGGCTGGAGGGTACGAACGTCATACAAATGAAGAAAAGTGATTTGTGTTGAATGCCCTAATTATTTGATCTTCGTCTTTTTTCTCCTTTTAGTGGGTCTAAACTGATTGAGTAGAGGTTATGGTTTTAAAAAGGAAAGATGGAGGTTGTGATGGAGTGATGATGAATATTGATTTAATGGAAGCTAGAGGTTTGAAAGATTCGTTAAAGGCAATAGTAATGGTGAAAGTGAAATTTACATTTGACAAGGAGGTAATGGAGGTAAAGTGGTGGAGGGGCGGTGGTAAAGGTAGCAGTGATGATGAAGGTGAATTTTCGGTCTAACCAGACGGATGGAGGCAAGATGGTGACGGAGGCAGCAATGGTATTAGTAATTATTGGGTGTATTTTTTTATTTTAAAATATTATTTTTAGTTTTAATTATTTTTAATTATTTATATTCATAAATATAATCAGAAAAAATTAATATCCACATGTTTGTATAGCATTAGGTTTAAAATTTATTTGATTCCACTACTATCACAGAAGTTAACTCTATTATTGATATGGGCTTATTTGTACCTTTAAAAAAAATTAAAAGGCAACATTGAGTCATTTTGAAAAATAAGAATTTAATTATACATCCCCAATTAGTTTAAGGGATATCTTTTTTCACCTTATGCCTTTCTTTTTCCTTTTAGTTTTATATATATTCTCAATCGTTGTTATTGTTGTTGTACTTTTACCGTTTTATAATTTTTGAGTGTGTTATTTTTTAAAATAAAAAAATATGTAGTATAAATCATGAGAAAAGAAATATTTTTTCATTAAAATTTTTGTAAAAATTTAATTTTTTTTATTTTAATATTCATTATTATCATATAATATATATTTTATAATATGAACTTCACAGCTCATAATGTTATAACTAACAGTTAGATTGCAGTTTATAAAAAATCACTTATCAAATGAAATTAATTTAACAATTAAATAAAATTTTTTTGAATTATCAAACTACACAATCTATATTATCAAATATAAAAAATATATAACACGAATAATATATAATAATAATGACTGAATAAAAATAACTGAATTTTTATAGATATTGTTCAAATACTTCTTTTGTTAGTATTTCCTCTTTTTATCTTTTCTTTTCTCTTAAAAAACACGTATTAAAAATATCAAAATCATTTTTTATATCTATCTCTCATTATTATTATTTCTTTAATAATGAATATTTCCAAAATTTTAAAAAATAGAACTACATTTTTCTATTTAAGAAATTCTGCCGGTATAAATTTGAAAAAAAGCTAACAGTTTAAAATCCGTAAATAAAAATACTTTGTAACCTAAACTTTTTATTAGGATCCTACAATATTAATATAATAAAATAAAATCATTTTGTTAAAAGTAATCACACAACATCTCATATATATAATTATTCATAATTAATTACATCTATCAGTTTTATTAGCAATTATAAAAAAATAAATATGCTACAGTGCAAGTAAGTGACCAGAACAGAATTTGTGTGGCTGTATGGTCGGAGAAGTGTATGCTTCTCGTACCCCATCAAACAAAATAATAATAATACTAATAAATCTCTAACAAATAACAATAACAATAACAACAAACAAATAACTAACCAGTCGTTAAAATACTAATAAAGCCAACCGGATGAGTGCCCGCCTTCGAGACTGGTTAAAATACTATTAAACTAATATAAAAATAATTTAATAATATATTACATGTATAGATATTAATGAAATATAATAAAACCAAGATTTGCTTTATCCAGTATCAAACGAGAGCTACGGGAAAATAGAACTCATTTCAATACTGTCACATGAATCGTAAATGCATGAATGTCTTACCTCCTTTACGTTCTTGACAGCCCATCTTTGTCTCAGTAGAGTCTTTCAATAGCAAATATTAAATAATTATATAAAAATCTTTTAAACACTATATGTTTTATATAAAAATCTGCCAGTTTGAATTTAACTAACATAGTAAAAAGAAAAAAAAAAGATAACAATAAATTTATCGATGTATAAAATAATCCGTAACAAATATAAAAAATAAAGAAGTGGAGTTGAAAAATATATTAATTATTTTTTAAATAAAATAAAATAGATGACAAGAAAAAAAAACTTCAATATATAAATTAAAAGTTTTTTTTCTAAAAGAATAGGAGAATAGAAGAAAAAAATAAAAATGATAGAAAAAAATAGAATATTTATATTAAAAATAATTCAAGAAAAGAATAAAAATTTAAATGAAATAAATAAAATATCTTAAATACATCATTCTAAAAAAAAACTTAAAAAAAAGAAGAAGATTAGATCATTAAAGAAAAGAGAGAAAAATATATTTAAAAACACACAAAATCAAAAGAAATATTCTCAAAAAATAGAAAGAATTACGATATAATATATTATAATATAATTCAAGATGCATAGAAAAAAAAATTAAGGACAAATATAAAAATAAAAAAATAAAAAAAAATTATATATTATATAATAATACACATGTTTGTATTATAACATGCTAGAATACATAATAATAAATTTCTAAAAAAATAGCAATATAGATAAAAATGACTTTAAAAAGAAAAAATATCTTTTAATACACAATATCTTTTCACAAAAATCTGCCAGTTTGAATTTAGCTAACATAGTAAAAAAAAGAAAGAAGATAACAATAAATTTATCGATCTATAAAAAAGATTCGTGAGAAATATTAAAAATAAAGAAGTGGAGTTGAAAAAATATTAGTTACTTTTCAAATAAAATAAAATAGATGACAAGAAAAAAAATAACTTCAATATATAGATTAAAATTTTTTCTTCTAAAAGAATAGAAGAATAGAAGAAAAAAATAAAAATAACAAAAAAAAGTTAGAATATTTATATTAAAATTAATTCAAGAAAAAAATAAAATATCTTAAATAGCTCGTTCTAAAAAAATAGACTATTAAAGAAAAAGAGAGAAAATACATTAAATAACAAATAAAATCAAAAAAAATGTTCTCATAAAATAGAAAAAATATCACGTAAGAAAAAAAGAACTATGCTATAATATATTTCAAGATGCATCTAAGAAAGAGAAAATTTTAAAAATAATTTTTTTATAAAGAGAAATCAATAATTTTAATTTAACTAATCTAAAATAAAAAAATAAAAATAAATAAAGATAAATTTAGCGGTCCATAGAAAAAAAATCACGATAAATATAAAAATAATAAAATATTAAATAATAATATATTATATATAATACACATGTTTGTATTATAAAATGCTAGAATACATAATAATAAATTTCTAAAAATTAGCAATATAGATAAAAATGACTTTAAAAAGAAAAAATATCTTTTAATACACTATATTATTTACACAAAAATATGTCAGTTTGAATTTAACTAATATAGTAAAAATAAAAAAATAACAATGAATTTATCGATCTATAAAAAGTACCCGTGACAAATATAAAAAATAAAGAAGTGGAGTTAAAAAAAGATATTAGTTGCTTTTTAAATAAAATAAAATAGATGATAAGAAAAAAAAACTTCAATATATAGAGTAAAAGTCTTTTTTTTTTCTAAAAAAATATGAGAATAGAAGAAACAAATAACAATGATAGAAAAGAAAGTCATAATATTTATATTAAAAATAATTCAAGAAAAAAATAAAAAAATAAATGAAATAAATAATATGTCTTAAATACCTTATTTAAAAAAAACTTAAAAAAAAATAGATCACTAAAGAAAAAGAGAGAAAAAAAAATTAAAGAATACACAAAATCAAAAAAAAATGTTCGCAAACAATAAAAAGAATATCATGTAAGAAAAAAATTACGCTATAATATATTATAATATATTTTAAGATGCATCTAAGAAAGAGAAAACTTTAAAAATAAATTCTTTTATAAAGAAAAAATAATAATTTTAATTTAACTAATCTAGAATTAAAAAAAAAAGATAAATTTAGCTGTTCATAAAATAAATTTCACAATAAAATATAAAAATAATAAATATTAACTAATTATATATTATATATAATACAGAAGTTTATATTATAACATGCTAGAATACATAATAATAAATTTCTAAAAATATAGCAATATAGATAAAAATGACTTTAAAAAGAAAAAGTATCTCTTAAAACACTATATTTTTTATACAAAAATCTGCGAGTTTGAATTTAACTAACATAGTAAAGAAATAAAAAAAGATAATAACAGATTTACCGATCTATAAAAAAAACCGTGACAAATAAAAAAAATAAAAAAATGGGATGATAAGAAAAAAATCTTCAATATATAGATTAAAAGTTTTTTTTCTAAAAGTATAGGAGAATAGAAGAAAAAAAATAAAAATGACAGAAAAAAGTCAGAATATTTATATTAAAAATAATTCAAGAAAAGAATAAAAAATTCAAATGAAATAAATAAAATATCTTAAATACCTCCTTTAAAAAAAATTAAAAAAAAAAGATTAGATCATTAATGAAAAAGAGAGAAAAATATATTAAAAAACACACAAAATCAAAATAAAAATGTTCTCAAACAATAGAAAGAATTACGCTATAATATATTATAATATATTTCAAGATACATCTAAGAAATAGAAAACTTTGAAAATATTTTTTTTAATAAATAGAAACTAATAATTTTAATTTAACTAATATGGAATAAAAAATAAAAAAATAAAGATAAATTGCAAATATAAAAATAATAAAATCTTAAATAATTATATATTATATATAATACATATGTTTGTATTATAACATGCTACAATACATAATAATAAATTTCTAAAAAAGTAGCAATATAAATAAAAGTGACTTTACAAAGAAAAAATATATTTTAAAACACTATATTTTTTACTATATTTTTTACACAAGAATCTGTGAGTTTGAATTTGACTAACATAATAAAAAAAAAGAAAGAAGATAACAGTGAATTTACCGATCTATAAAAAAAATCCGTGACAAATATAAAAAATTATTAAGTGGAGTTGAAAAAGATATTAATTGTTTTTTAAATAAAATAAAATAGATGACAAGAGAAAAAAAATAACTTCAATATATAGATTAAAAGTTTTTTTTTTCTAAAAAAATAGCAGAATAGAAGAATAACAATGACAAAAAAGAAAGTCAGAATATTTATATAAAAAATAATTAAAAAAATAAAAAATTTAAATGAAATAAATAATATATGTTAAATACCTCATTTAAAAAGAACTTGAAAAAAAAAATCATTAAAGAAAAAGAGAGAAAAAAATACATTAAAAAACACATAAAATAAGAAAAAATATTCTCAAATAATAAAAAGAATATCACGTAAGAAAAATACTCTATAATATATTATAAAATATTTCAAGATGCATCTAAGAAAGCGAAAATTTTAAAAATAGATTCTTTTATAAAAACAAACCAATAATTTGAATTTAACTAATCTGAAATAAAAAATGAAAAAAATAAAGATAAATTTAGCTGTCTATAGAAAAAAATTAACGACAAATATAAAAATAATAAATTACTAAATAATTATATATTATATAACAATGAATTTACTGATCTATAAAAAAAAACCGTGACAAATATAAAAAATAAAAAAGTGGAGTTGAAAAAGATATTGGTTACTTTTTAAATAAAATAAAATAGATGACAAGAAAAAAAAAACTTCAATGTATAGATTAAAAGTTATTTTTATAAAAAGAATAGGAGAATAGAAGAAACAAATAACAATGACAGAAAAGAAAGTCATAATATTTATATTAAAAATAATTCAAGAAAAAAATAAAAAAATTTAATGAAATAAATAATATGTCTTAAATACCTTATTTAAAAAAAACTTCAAAAAATATATTAAAGAACACATAAAAGCAAAAGAAATGTTCTCAAATAATAAAAAGAATATAATATATTATAATATATTTCAAGATGCATCTAAGAAAGAGAAAACTTTGAAAATAAATTCTTTTATAAAGAGAAGCTAATAATTTTAATTTAACTAATCTAGAATAAAAAATGAAAAAAATAAAGATAAATTTAGCTGTTCAAAAAAAAATTCACGATAATATAAAAATAATAAAATATTTTATATATAATACACAAGTTTATATTATAACATGCTAGAATATATAATAATAAATTTCTAAGAAAATAGCAATATAGATAAAAATGACTTTAAAAAAAAAACACTATATATTTTATACAAAAATCTGCGAGTTTGAATTCAACTAACATAGTAAAAAAAGAAAGAAGATAACAATGAATTTACCGATCTATAAAAAAAAAACCCGTGACAAATATAAAAAATAAAAAAATGGAGTTGAAAAATATATTAATTACTCTTTAAATAAAATAAAATAGATGATAAAAAAAAAATCTTCAATATATAGATTAAAATTTTTTTTTCTAAAAGTATAGGAGAATAGAAGAAAAAAATAAAAATGACAGAAAAAAAGTCAGAATATTTATATTAAAAATAATTCAAGAAAAAAATAAAAAATTCAAATGAAATAAATAAAATATCTTAATTACCTCCTTTAAAAAAACTTAAAAAAAATGATTAGATCATTAAAGAAAAAGAGAGAAAAATATATTAAAAAACACAAAAAAGAATATTCTCAAAAAATAGAAAGAACTACGCTATAATATATTATAATATATTTACTTTGAAAATAAATATTTTTATAAAAAGAAAACTAATAACTTTAATTTAATTAATATGGAATAAAAAAATAAAGATAAATTTAGGTGTTCATAAAAAATTCACAGAAAATATAAAAATAATAAAATATTAAATAATTATATATTATATATAATACAAGTTTGTATTATAACATGCTACAATACATAATAATAATTTTTTTTAAAAAGCAATATAGATAAAAATGACTTTAAAAAGAAAAAATATCTTTTATATTTTTTACACAAAAATCTGCGATTTTGAATTTGACTAACATAATAAAAAAAAAAAGATAACAGTAAATTTACCGATTTATAAAAAAAAATCCGTGATAAAGATAAAAAGTAAAGAAGTGGAGTTGAAAAATATATTAATTGCTTTTTAAATAAAATAAAATAGATAGCAAAAAATAAATAACTTCAATATATAGATTAAAAGTTATTTTGCTAAAAAAATAGGAGAATAGAAGAAAAATATAACAATGACAGAAAAGAACGTTAAAATATATATATAAAAAAGAAGTCAAAAAAATAAAAAATTTAAATGAAATAAATAATATATCTTAAATACCTCATTTGAAAAAAAAAAACTTGAAAATAAAGAAGATTAAATCATTAAAGAAAAAAAGAGAAAAAACTATATTAAAGAACATAAAATAAAAAAAATTCTCAAACAATAAAAAAAATATCACGTAAGAAAAAAACTACACTATAATATATTATAATATATTTCAAGATGCATCTAAGAAAGAGAAAACTTTAAAAATAAATTCTTTTATAAAAACAAACTAATAATTTGAATTTAACTAATCTAAAATAAAAAATAAAAAAATAAAAATAAATTTAGCTTTCCATAGAAAAGAATTCACGACAAATATAAAAATAATAAAATACTAAATAATTTTATATTATATAACAATACACATGTTCGTATTATAACTTGCTAGAATACATAATAATAAATTTCTAAAAAAAATAGCAATATAGATAAAAATAACTTTAAAAAAAAATCTTTTAAAACACTATTTTTTCACAAAATCTGCTATTTTTGTAACACCCTAAATTTTTTATATATTTAATAATAAGTTTTTATTTAAGTTAATTTTAGCTTTATTTTTATTCGGTTTAATTGGAATGATTTAAATACAAATTTTGAATGTTCATGTTAGATAAATAAATGAGTTATTTTCTATACCCAATTAGTTTGAAAGTTTAAGAAATTATTCAAGTAAATTATTTGATAAATGATTATATTTTGGCTATTCAAATTTTTCCAAATGTATATTTATATAAGTAAAATTATATATTGGAAAATTTTGGAAGAAATTATAAAGGATGTTTTTATAAAAGAATTTTGGGAAAATTGGTATTATAATTGATTAGTAGTATTAAACTTTAAGTTGGAATTTGATTATTTAATTTAATTGTGTGTTAGGACTAAATTGGAAATTTATTTTGGAATAAGGATTGAAAGTATAATGTTATTTTTATGGGGTTTTAATGGAGATTTGTGAGCTTGGTATTTTTGTAAATAAATATGTCGGTCAGGGGTATTTTTGTAATTGTGTATTTCCAATAATTCGGATTTGGCCCAAATTAAATAGTTAGGGGCTTAATTGAAAGGCTTACTACGGGTTTCGGTGGCCTTAAGCCTACCCATTCCCTAGTGCCGGTCACGGGCCCACGGGTGGGGTCGTGACAAAGTTGGTATCAGAGCTTAGGTTTAGATTTCCTTCGACCTAAGTTAAGATTTTTCTTGATACTGCGGAGTTAGGATCATGTCTGTCTTGTTGTTTTCATTGACTCCAGTGTCTCAGCCTTCACTGTTAGAGAGTCAGTCTTTCCTTTCTTGTAAGCTTGTCCTTGGTCGTCACGAGAATGTGCTTTGTAGCGATGGGAGGATCCGAAGCGCGATAGACTCGTGATGTTTCTTGAAGTGATTAGTGCAGTCCGCCTTTAGAAGCTTTGATTGTGGTTTCGATGGTGGGCACCGCAGTCAGTTTTAGTGTAGAGCGTGGTTGCAGTCGTGTCATGGACTGCCTCGTCATCGCATCAGGCATCGCCTTATTGAGTAGCGCCGACATTAGTGCTTGGGAAGTCGAGTAGATATCTGAGCTTTATGGTTGATTTTTGTGGTTGTAAGAAGCTTAAGAAAGGTGAGTATTTTCGGACGCTCGGAAATCCAGAGAAACTTAAGCGAGCATTATCTATTTTTCTAAGTAGAACAAGTGTTTTAAAATACAATATTGCGCCCAGTCCCGTAAGAATGCATATGGCATTTCACTGTTAGGCATACATAAATTCATTTTAGGGAATGCATCATACATTGTGCATTGCAACCCTTGGTGATAGGGGCATCATCACCCTGGTGCGCGATATTGTAGAATTTTATATAAAGAAAAATGACTAGAGATTTTACGATTTTATAAAAGTATTTTTTCCAAGATAATAAAGCTTTTATCAGTGATGATTATAAAGTAAATAAATAAGTAAAATTTTCAAAGTAAATAGTGTTAGCTTGAGAATTCTCTGGATGACGAGCTGAGTTGCTGAGAGAGTAAGTCTGTGGAGCTGTAGGCCCCATGTTAGATAATAAAGGACGCTTTTGGATTTTAGTCAAGAGGAATCTTGTGTCAGGATGGCATGGTTTATATTGGTTGATGTGATCAGATGGATGTTATGTCGAGGATGATGTGATGTAGATGTTAAGGATTTTTCTGTACGTGCAAGGGGCACGTCATTAGGAAGGAAACTTGGTGAGTGGATTTTTGGCAGGATCAGAATTGACCCTTCTTGTGTGGAGACCCTTGGTTTTATCGACAGGTTGGTGAGGTGGCATGTAAGTTGGACTTGCCGCCAAGTATTAGTAATGTTCTCTGAGGTCAAATCCAATTATAGGTCTGAGTTGAGGAAGTATATTTTCGATCCTTTGCTCGTGTTGGACCCTTAGTGTGTGGAAGCAAGTGAAGATTTGGTTTCCGAGGAGTAGTAAGTGAGGATCGCGGATTTTCAAGTTCGCCAGTTTTATTTAAGGGTTTTATCGATGAGTCTTGTGGTTTAGTTTAGTTTCTGCCGAGGAAAGTTCCCGAGAAGCCGAGTGGAGATGAGAGGTTCCTAATTAGTTTCAGTCGTAAGTGAAGCCCCTTTTCTTTTAAAATTCGAGGACGAATTTTTTTTTTAGGGGGGGAGAATGTAACACCCTAAATTTTTTATATATTTAATAATGAGTTTTTATTTAAGTTAATTTTAGCTTTATTTTTATTCGGTTTAATTGGAATGATTTAAATACAAATTTTGAATGTTCATGTTAGATAAATAAATGAGTTATTTTCTATACCCAATTAGTTTGAAATTTTAAGAAATTATTCAAGTAAATTATTTGAGAAATGATTATATTTTGGCTATTCAAATTTTCCCAAATGTATATTTATATAAGTAAAATTATATATTGAAAATTTTTAGAAGAAATTATAAAGGATGTTTTTATAAAAGCATTTTGAGAAAATTGGTATTATAATTGATTAGTAGTATTAAATTTTAAGTTGGAATTTGATTATTTAATTTAATTGTGTGTTAGGACTAAATTGAAAATTTATTTTGGAATAAGGATTGAAAGTATAATGTTATTTTTATGGGATTTTAATGGAAATTTGTGAGCTTGGTATTTTTATAAATAAATATGTCGGTCAGGAGTATTTTTGTAATTGTGTATTTCCAATAATTCAGATTTGGCCCAAATTAAATAGTTAGGGGCTTAATTGAAAGGCTTACTACGGGTTTCGGTGGCCTTAAGCCTACCCATTCCCTAGTGCCGGTCACGGGCCCACGGGTGGGGTCGTGACAATTTTGAATTTAACTAACATAGTAAAAAAACAAAGAAGATAACAATGAATTTATCGATCTATAAAAAAGAAATTTGTGAGAAATATAAAAATAAAGAAGTGGAGTTGAAAAAGATATTATTTATTTTTAGATAAAATAAAATAGATGACAAGAAAAAAAACTTCAATATATAGATAAAAAATTCTTTTCTAAAAAAATAGGAGAATAGAAGAAAAAAATAACAAGACAGAAAAGAAAGTCAAAATATTTATATTAGAAATAATTCAAGAAAAAAATTAAAAAATAAAATAAAATAGATAATATATTTTAAATATCTTATTTAAGAAAAGCTTAAAAAAAAAGATTAAATTATTAAAGAAAAAGAGAGAAAAAAAAGATTAAATTATCAAAGAACACACAAAATAAAAAAAAATGTTCTCAAACAATAAAAAAAATATCAAATAAGAAAAAAGACTATGCTATATTATATTATAATAATTTCAAGATGCATCTAAAAAAGGAAAAGTTTTGAAAATAAATCTTTTTATAATGAGAAACCAGTAATTTGAATTTAATTAATCTGGAATAAACAATAAGAAAAATAAGGATAAATTTAGCTGTCACAACAAATATAAAAATAATAAAATATTAAATTTATATATTATACACATATTTGTATTATAACATGTTAGAATACATAATAATAAAATTCTAAAAATATAGCAATATAGATAAAAATGACTTTAAAAAGAAAAAAATTATCTTTTAGAACACTATATTTTGTACACAAAACTCTGTCAGTTTGAATTTAACTAACATAGTAAAAAAAAAAAAAAATAGAAGATAACAATAAATTTACCGATCTATAAGAAAAATCCATGAAAAATATAAAAAATAAGTAGTGTGGTTGAAAATGATATTAGTTGCTTTTTAAACAAAATAAAATAAATGACAAGAAAAGAAATTAAAAGTTCTTTTTTAAAAAAGATAGGAGAATAGAAGAAAAAAATAACAAAAAGAAGGCATAATATTTATATTAAAAATAATTCAAGAAAAAAATAAAAAATTTAAATGAAATAAATAAAATATCTTAAATACCTCATTTAAAAAAAAAGTTAGATCATTAAAGAAAAAGAGAGAAAAAAATATATTAAAGAACACACAAAATCAAAAGAAATGTTCTCAAAAAATAGAAATATAATATCCTATAATATATTTCAAAATGCATCTAAGAAAGAGAAAACTTTGAAAATAAATTCTTTTTTAAAGAGAAACCAATAATTTGCATTTAACTAATCTAGAATAAAAAATAAAGATAAATTTAGCAGTCCATAAAAAAAAAAATTCATGACAATATAAAAATAATAATAAAAAAGTTGAACTGAAGAAGATTGTAGTCCCTTGTAAAGAAAATAAAATAATAACAAGAGAAAAAAAGCAAATAACTAAAATATGAGAATTTAAAATTTTTGTATTCATTGAAAATAGGAAAATAAGAATTAGAAGAAAAAGACAGTTATACATATAAAAATAAAAGAAGTTACAGAGTATCTAACAATGGAAAATACCTCATTTTAAATAGAACAGCTAAAAGAAAAAGATTGTATCATTAAAATGAAGAAAAAGAATATGTGGTACTAAATTTTATAAAAATTGACTTTAGAAAATAGAAATATACACCGAAAAAAAAAGAAAAAGCATCTTCCAACATACTCTTTTTATACAAATATAAACTACTAATTTAAATTTAATGAATTTGACATAAAATAAGTAAAAAGAATAAAAATAAATTTAAGAGTTCATTAAAAAAATTATATGGAAAGCCCGCTCCTACTCAAACTGGAAATTGCATAAATAGTGGAAGAACACGCCATTCGAATTAGCGTTGTGGCGTGAGGAGGCAAAAAGTCGGTGTCTCGATCGATACCTGTTTCAGAATAAGTTGCTTGGTGTTAAATGTATAGCCGCAAAAAAATTACATAAAGCATTTTACACTCGCTTTTCAGAAGAATAAAAACACCAAGTTGTTCGCAAAACAAATAAAAGATCTTTCATAAATGCTTTATTGAAAAAATAACGTTTACAAGCTCGAGAGATTTAAGGGACTTGTCAAGAAAGCTATAAAGGAAATTTTTTTTTTTTTCAATTCAACGAGACAAAAGTATTAGAAAAATAAAAAAATTAAATTAGAAAATAATAATAAAAATTATTATAATAAATATAAAAAAAAGAAGAAGAAATTGAGTTAAAAAAAGATAGTATATAAGTAAATAAAATAAAAAAGAAAAAGAAAAAGAATAAATAATTGATATATAGAATTTTAAAATATCTCTTTCACTAAAATAGGAAAATAAAATTAAATGAAGATAGAAATAGTTATACACAAGAAAGAAAGAATAATAAAAGAAAGAAAGTTACAGAACTTATATTAAAAGCAATAAGATAAAAATAATAAAAATTTTTAAATACTTCATTTCAAAAGAACACATCAAATAAAAATATATCCTTAAGAGAATATAAATACTATCATATAAAAAAAGTGATAATAAACTTTTAAAATAATATTACCAAAATACATAAATATTAGCATCAAAAGATAGAATACATCTAAAAAAACAAAATGTCTTCCAAAATATTCTTTTTAATATTAACTTATCCGACATGAAAAAAAAAATCTACCAATCCATAAAAACAAATTACAAAAATAATAAAAAACTGTATTGAAAAGAAACAAAATAGAATAGAATAGAATAATCCTAAGTAGTTAAATGCTTCCAGTAAAATACTATTAATTGGGATTAATAAATTCTGAAACATGAATTAACATACTAGTGCCAATTAATATACCATTGGATACGGGAGCCCATCCAATAAGAAAACAATTTTAAATGAGGAACTCTTTCTTATCATCATCATACTGGTACAAATCAATACTCTTCAACTCTTTCTTATCATAATTCATAAAGAGGATATTCTTATCATCATCATACTCATATCATATCAGGTTTCTAGTCCACAAGGAAATAAGAAAGGAAAAACAAAAAGAAGAAAAACTCGAGTCCATAACCAGAAAATGAAACCCCCACAATCCAAGTGCGCAGCAGAACAAATCCAAACTCATCCATAATCTCATACCATCCAAGTATGACAACTGAACCAGCCTAACTGGACCAGCCTTCGACATATAAAGTATCAGCATCAGTGATCTGTGGTTCTATATATCACATCAAACACTCATGGAACCAAGTGCTTAATGGCACCAGTGAATGTCATAGCAAAACCTCCTCCTCAGCATAGAATTTATGTAGCCCAGCAACAAACAATACCAAATCACTAAACTGGAACAATTCTCTCGCATATCCACCACAGGAAACATTGAAACCTAGGGAGCATGTGACCAGTTTTGTCACATTAACCAAAACAAAGGCTGCAAACATAAAACTGAGCTACAATTGCAAGGACTACTTCCACATAAAAAGATACAGAACCACCAAGTGTACTGCTGCTTATAAAACATCCGATAAACCCAGCGCTACAAGACATGTAACAGAATGAACTAAATTTGGGTAAGATGAAAAAAGAGTTGAGATAATATTAAGAAAGATGGTGAAGCAATCCAAACAAGATGTATTGACATGTCTTGAAACCTGAAAAGGAAACACAATTCAAGCAAAGGTTCTTGCTCAATTCAGACATGTCTTTCAGTAGCAGATGCTGAGAAGGAACTCTTTCATGATTTTAACAGCCACCGAGTGAGATTAAGAATGATCCTGAAGGCAAAAAGTCATACAACTGATGCTCACAATCACTGTTATGGAAGGAAGGCCCAAAAACCGACGTCTCAATCTTTCAGCTCCACAAGAAACCATCAAGAACCAGCACCACAAGAAACCATCAAGAACCAACACTATATTCGAAACCTGTATGACTAATTTAAAAGTGATATTCACCAAAACTTATATTCGAAAATTCTAGCTAGAATTCAGGAGGCAAAAGATCAACAAATGCAGACTGGCATCTAAGATATAAGAAAAAACAAGCCAATTTGAAATCTTTTCGCCACACGAGAATCCAAAAAGTTCAGGATTCAGAAGGCATATAATCAAGAAATGTAGATTGGGATATAAGAAAAGCCGTTTTTTCAATCTTAGCACAAATATGTCTTCACAAACTGAGTCGTCAAAACTAAAATAGCACAGAACACAAACCCGAAAAATCCCTTTCTTTTTCTCAATCTTTATCCTTATGCTAATAGGCCAAGAGGGACTCCTAGGAAGCAGGCAGCCAAATCACCAAATTAGAAGATCATATAAAACAAAAGTTGGAAAGAATCGTTCAACATACTATCAAATTGGATAATCAAACCAAATCATCAAGGGGGAAAGAAACAAATTCAAAGATCACAACACTTTTTACACCACGCTCTAGGATGACTAAATCAATTAATTTCTTACCATTAAATACCACTAAATTAATCAAAAGACAAGGTGAAATGAAGTTTGAAAAATCATTCAATATACTGTCAAGTTGATAGACGATCCAAATCATATAAGGGAAGAAGAAACCAATTCAAAATTCTGAAAAAATAAATCCCACATCAAACCAGTTCTTCTACCATAAGAAGTCAGTCTACAATATTCCGATGTGGAACCAAAACTTGCAAATAAATCAAAACCGAATAGCACTAACATAATGTAATGCAACAACTCAGTCTAAGAAGATAACAAGCTGATGTTACGAGATACTGTAAACTGAAGATCATAATAAGTTGCATCATGGAACAATTACAGCTGAAGATTTATGTGAGTTACCACTGCACCATTCATCAACAACACAACCAACAATACAAGATGCAAAACACGGGCCAGCCTTCAAAGTCACAAAGATCACAGCATCAGTTATCAGTAGTCTATGTATCACATCCAACATTGTTGGCAAATGTATATTATCAGCAAGTTAAAAGACCATCAGCATCATTCTATTGTTTAATGACAATTAGTAAGGATCTATATCATTATTGGACACCACCAAAAATGAAATGTACTAAAACACCTCATACAAAGCCCAAGTGGGCAGAAAAAGGAAAGATGGCCACCACATATAGGTTCTTATCCAATTCAGACACGTATAAGAAACAGAATACCAATTGATCAAAATTGTTGAAAAGAACTCCCCCATGATTTTAATGTCTGATATGACTGCATGAAATTAAGGATGACTGAAAAGAAGGCAAAAATTCCTCAGCCTATATGATTCTAATTATTAACGAGAAGGCAAAGAGTCCTCAGCATTATATGATTCTAATCATTAACAGGATGAAAAAATAATACTGTACGGCAAAAGGATGCATTTCTAGTCTTACATATATTATCCATTTTAAAGGAAACACATACAAAAAGATCAACTTAAATTCTTCACCTTTTATAAGAATTTGAAAAAACAACCAAAAAGCAGAAAGAACAGAGGATAGTCTACAAACCCCTTGATCACAAAAACCGAACAAAGCTCCCTTATCATATTGATCAACAAGCTGATAACTCCACCACTTTTTAGAAATATAAAATCATAAGAATTTGTAGTGTGTAGAAAACCCATTTATCAATCTACGCAGGCACATCTCCACAAGCTGGTGGAATCCTAAAAAAGGACACGCCAATGCTTAAAATTCATCACTATCAAGAATTAATCAAATAAACCATAAAATAGTCGATAGTTATTTAAGAAAAACCATTATTTCAGTATTAGCACTCATATCTCCACAAGCTGGTTGAGTCCTGGAAAAAGAACACAACCAATACTAAGAAAATTTACCACCATCAAGAGTCAACTAAATCACATAATTGAGAAACATTATCCGGGAAAATCCTTGTTTCAATCGTAGAACACATATCGCTCCACAAGTTGATGGAATCCCAGGCAATTTTCAATCTTGGAGAATATATTGCTTCACAAGCTAATGGGAACCTTGCAAATCAACCAAAACCCAAAATCCACAACTATTTAGAGGGAGACCTCTAAAAACTGATTTTTAATCTTTGGGACACACAAGCAACCCTCAAAACTGCAATGAAAAATATTGAAGTGGATTCAATCACAATCCCATTTTTTAATGTTTCTATGCAGGATTTACAAGGCAAAAAGTCAAGAAATGTAGACCGACATCTATGAAAACCAACTGATTTTGCAACCCTCAAAACCCAACAACACTATAAGGAAGTGTAAGACAAATTTTAGGGCGAGATCTAATAAATCCCATTTTTTAATTTTTAGTCACGTGTTTTCTCTAAATGATAATAGAACCTGGAAAAACCATACAATCCAAACACTCGGAAAACAAACATAATCAGGATTTGGAAAGCATCAATAAAGAAACAGATCAAATATTTAATCTTTAGAAACAGAAACAACCCACAAAACTCATATTTATGAGGAAGTGTAATGACGAGGATCAAAGAAAACCTTACCTTCATATTTTCAGATGCATAAAAAAAGGAAAAACCCATAGGATCAAATGTACATGTGACCTAAGAAAACCGATGATCTAATCTTTTAACCACACAAGCAACCCGCAAAACTCACATTATCAGGAAGTGTAATGATAAAGATTAAAGGCAATATTTCAATCTGTTAGATGTATAAAATCAAGAAAATCCCTTATCAAAATGGACCAGCCTTTGACAAATCAACGATCTCAGCTTCAGTAATCTGTGGTCTATATATCACATCCAACACTCTCACAAAAAGTGTGATCAGCTAATCACAAAATTGTAGACAGGAAGCTAAGAAATCACAATTTTTCAGGATTAGCACCCATATATCCACAAGTTGGTGGAATCCTGGAAAAGAAAAAACAACAACCAAGACTAAGACAATCCTACTTTGGGAGAAAGGAGGAAAACATCCAACCTGACGGAGACCGAAGGGGACTGCTGAAATCAATAAACAAATAAATGGCAGAGTTTCGAAGTAAAGTTTGGAAAAACTGATTTTTCAGTGTTAAAATACACATCACCCCGCAGGCTGATGAACCCTTGGCAATTTTAACTTTGGATTACATATTATTTCACAAGTTGATGGAATTCTGAAAAATTAGACAACTAGTGCTCAAAATCACTGTTGTGTAAAGGAGATCCAGAAAGCCAATGTCTCAATATTATTAGCCACATGTTGCTCCAAACAGGATCTGGGAAAACCACACGCCCATACCGAAAACCCAACAAATTTCAGGGTTTAGGAGGCGTATAATCAAGAAATGTAGATTGGGATCTAAGAAACGCCATGTTTCAATCTTAGCACAAATATATCTCCACAAACTGATGAATTAAATATAAAGTAGCATAGAATAAGAACCAAGAAACCCTTTTCTTTCAATCTTTATCCTTATGCAAATGGGACGGGAGGGACTCCTATGAAGCAGGCAGCCAAATCACCAGTTCTATTCAAGATGACCAAATCACCAGTTCTATTCAAGATGATATATGAATGAACCGAATAATTAAAAGATCATATAAAACAAAGTTCAAAAGAATTGTTCAACATATTCTTAAGTGGATAATCGAACATAATCAAAGAGAAAGAGACAAATCAAAGATCACACCACTTTTTAAACAATGATCTAGGGTGCACATCAAATCATTAATTTCTTACCATTAAATACCAATAAATCCATTAATCAATAGACAAGTTGAAATAAAGTTTGAAAATCATTCAATATTGTCAAGTCGACGGAAGAACCAAATGGTCCAAGAACAAATTCAATATTCCAAAAAAACCCCACATCAAACCAATTATCATGCCGTAAGAAGACAGTCTACAATGTTCCAGTTTGGAACCAAATATTGCACATAAATCAAAGTGAAATTCATTACTTTTCAAAAGATTTCCTTGTTTCAATGAGAAGCAATTAGCTAATCTTACGAGAATTGCTTGTTGAGCACGCTTTTGCTTTTTAAAAAATTGAAAGAAATAGGGCTGGGCTGAAATTCTAGAAAATTCATTTATGATATAAAAAGATAATATTATGAAGAAACTCTATATAGTAGTTCCAATTATTCTTTTTGGATTATTAGCATCATAAAATGAAATAACTCAGCCCAACAAGAAAACAAAAACGATGTTACGGGAGACTGTAAACTGACAATCAGAATGGTGAAAGTGTATCATGCAACATATGCAACTGAAGGTTAATGCAGGTTACTACTGCACCAATAATTCATCAACAACACAACCGATGGTACAAGATGCAAAAGACGGGCCAGCCTTCAAAATAACGAAGATCTCTCAGTCAGTGATCAGTAGTCTAACTATCACATCCAACACTACTGGAAAATGTATAATCAACAAGTTAAAAGGATGAGCAACATTATCCTGACATCAATGAGGATATATATGATTATTGTACACCGAAAAACATGGAATGTACTAATATGCCTCATTCATAGCATAACAAGTGGGCAAAACAAGAAATGGGAAAGCAATAGCTATCATACTCTGTTGAGACAGAAATTAAGAGACCGCAAACTTCTTCTTCAGTAAACAAATCATGTAGCCTAGCACCAAGCAATACTACATCTTTAAACCTGAATCAGTCCTGCATATCCTCAACATAAGACATGTACATCTAGAAATTTTAGTGACGTTACATCTGCCCAAGAAAAAAAGAAGTTGCAAATATAAAACTAAACTATCATTATAAAGAATATTTCCACATAAGCATTCAGATATTGCTACAGTGCCAGCTATTAAACAAATGGGAAGAGCTGTAAGACATGTGACAATATGAACTCAATTTAAGTGGGACCAAAACAAAAAGGTTTGCATGGAATGAGTTTTGCTATCCAAACCAGATGCAGTGAGCAATTAAGCTAAGTAGCGAACTACAATTAAAGCCCGATAGCTTTCAAACTTCAAAGAGGACCCTGGAACAAAAATAGCCACGATTTTATAAATAGGTTCTTGTTCATATCAGATATATGTCCAAGAAGCAGGATATCAGTAATTGATCAAAATTGCAAGAAAGATTCCCTTCATGATTCTGACTGTCTAACAAAACCGAACGGAATCAAGGAATGATCCTTGTAAAGGATGCAAAAGTCCTGACCTTGGTCAATATTTTTACCCAAATGTTGCTCAATAGGATGATAAAACCGGGAAAAACCTAGACAGCCAACAAAATCCAATGAATTCGGAATGATTAAATCAAAGAATGTGGACTTCAGAAAACCGAATCCAATCTTTTCATAGCAGAAACAATTGTTGAAACGAAGTGTAATGGAAAAGGTTAAAGAAAATCGATTACTTCAATACTTCTAGGGGCAAAAAAGTTTAAGAGTTATTAGGCGTCAAAACCTGAGGAAGAAATATACAGCGAGACACAAGAAAACCAATATCTCAATTTTTAGCCATACAAGCAACTCTCAAAACCAAACAATGAGATTCAGGAAAACACATTTTTCAGTAAAATCAAGAAACGTAAATTAACAATCCCCTCATTATTCTGACTGTCTAATAAAACCGAACCGAATCAAGGAATGATCCTTGTAAAGGACGCAAAAGTCCTGACCTTGGTCAATATTTTTAGCCACATGTTGCTCAATATGATGATAAAACCCGGAAAAGCCCAGACAGCCAACAAAACCCAATGAATTCAGAATCATTAAATCAAAGAATGTGGACTTCAGAAAACCGAATCCAATCTTTTCATAGCAGAAACAATTGTTGAAACGAAGTGTAATGGAAAAGGTTAAAGAAAATCGATTACTTCCAATACTTCTAGGGGCAAAAAAGTTTAAGAGTTATTAGGCGTCAAAACCTGAGGAAGAAATATACAGCGAGACACAAGAAAACCAATATCTCAATTTTTAGCCATACAAGCAACTCTCAAAACCAAACAATGAGATTCAGGAAAACACATTTTTCAGTAAAATCAAGAAACGTAAATTAACAATCCCCTCATTATTCTGACTGTCTAATAAAACCGAACCGAATCAAGGAATGATCCTTGTAAAGGACGCAAAAGTCCTGACCTTGGTCAATATTTTTAGCCACATGTTGCTCAATATGATGATAAAACCCGGAAAAGCCCAGACAGCCAACAAAACCCAATGAATTCAGAATCATTAAATCAAAGAATGTGGACTTCAGAAAACCGAATCCAATCTTTTCATAGCAGAAACAATTGTTGAAACGAAGTGTAATGGAAAAGGTTAAAGAAAATCGATTACTTCAATACTTCTAGGGGCAAAAAAGTTTAAGAGTTATTAGGCGTCAAAACCTGAGGAAGAAATATACAGCGAGACACAAGAAAACCAATATCTCAATTTTTAGCCATACAAGCAACTCTCAAAACCAAACAATGAGATTCAGGAAAACACATTTTTCAGTAAAATCAAGAAACGTAAATTAACAATCCCCTCATTATTCTGACTGTCTAATAAAACCGAACCGAATCAAGGAATGATCCTTGTAAAGGACGCAAAAGTCCTGACCTTGGTCAATATTTTTAGCCACATGTTGCTCAATATGATGATAAAACCCGGAAAAGCCCAGACAGCCAACAAAACCCAATGAATTCAGAATCATTAAATCAAAGAATGTGGACTTCAGAAAACCGAATCCAATCTTTTCGGAGCAGAAGCAATTGTTAAAACGAAGTGTAATGGAAAAGGTTAAAGAGAATCGATTACTTCAATACTTCTAGGGGCAAAAAAGTTTAAGAGTTATTAAGCGTCAAAACCTGAGGAAGAAATATACAGCGAGACACAAGAAAACCAATATCTCAATTTTTAGCCATATAAGCAACCCTCAAAACCAGATAATGAGATTCAGGAAAACAAAATTTTCAGTAAAATCAAGAAACGTAAATTAACAATCCCCTCATTATTCTGACTGTCTAATAAAACCGAATGGAATCAAGGAATGATCCTTGTAAAGGACGCAGAAGTCCTGACCTTGGTCAATAGTTTTAGCCACATGTTGCTCAATATGATGATAAAAACCGGAAAAACCCAGACAGCCAACAAAATCTAATGAATTCAGAATCATTAAATCAAAGAATGTGAACTCAGAAAACCGAATCCAATCTTTTCACAGCAGAAGCAATTGTTGAAACGAAATGTAATGAAAAAGGTTAAAGAAAATCGGTTACTTCAATACTTCTAGGGGCAAAAAAATTTAAGAGTTATTAAGCGTCAAAACCTGAGGAAGAAATATACAGCGAGACACAAGAAAACCAATATCTCAATCTTTAGCCATACAAGCAACTCTCAAAACCAAACAATGAGATTCAATAAGAGATCTGTTACTTAAAAAACCAGGTCAAAACACAAAAGCACCGTCATGAAAACAACGTTACCCAACGAGTAATCACTATTACAGTCGTATAGCGAGTAGCAATTGGACTGATTTGTCTATGTAGAGAGGATGGAACGCTGAGATTAAATAGTGAATGATGGAAGGACGGGTAGGATTTATTTCAAGCAACAAAGGCGGTTGACTGACTCTAAGTCGGTTAACTGGACAGCTTAACTTTGATGCATTCTTTATTCTTTTATTTTTGCCTTTTTGGGAATAGCAGTTGCTTTTTTAAAAAGCATACCAGTACCTAATTATTGCGAGATGGTATTTGGATTATACTCATTTATTAGACATGATTCGCCTACCCCTTGTATTTAATCTTATAATTTTAATTATAAATTAATGATAATATAAAATAAAATTTTATAAGTTTTAACAAAATTTGAACATTTTATAACTAAACACATAGCTTGAAAAATGATTAAAATACTTTCACGTTCAAATTTTTTATTAATTTAATGTAAAAGTTATGTTAAGATATCTATTAAATATTTTTAAAATTTGTACAAATATAATTGATATTCTAATTTTTACGATATAAATTATTTCATAGTTAGAGAATTAATTTATTGATTAAAATAAAATTAAATGTAAATAAAATATTATGTTCTAAATTAAAATTACTATTTAATTAAAAAATAACTTAATGATCTACATATAAATATTATATTAAATATAATATTTATGTGTCAAAAGTATAAAAAGAATAAATTAATTAATATTTAAATTCACTATATTATAGATATTATAAATCAACATATGTAAATAGTACTTAAGGCTAGTATTTGTGTATACAGAGATTTATTTTTCATTTCTAGAGAAAAATGTTTGGCCGATGGACATTGAAATTAGTTGTGGTCAATAAATACTACAACAAGCTAATGGAAACCATAATTTATAAAAACTTAAAATAAAAGATTAACATAATACGAATTATTATTTACCATTCAGATTAGTAGAAACCAGAAAATGTATTTCATTTCTTTCTACCTACCCACTTGAAACTCTTAGCAGATATTACCATATTCCCTTTGCCCACTTGATTTCAAACTCTCTTCAGCTCCATATGACGACCCGGTTCTTCGGTACCCAAGGTCAAATTTGCTCCTATTAATTTCTTTAAAGCCCCAAATCAATCAGCATATACACTTGGATTAGATCCATTACAAATCCAGGAGACAGACAAAATCTTGGTCTGGTCTTCATGTTGCTTATCCCAACAACCCAAAACCATCTGCCTTATCCTCGTCACAATAAAAGGTAAATGTGACATTAGCTTCCACTAAAACAAATCCAAATGCAAATCATGAATAATGCAGATTGTTCATGCAGTGCCAATACAAATCCTTTGCCTTGTAGACCAGTCCAATACCAACTGGCTTTTCTTCTTGCCTGCCATCAACATATAAGAGCAATCAATATAATCAACGTCCTTAAGTGCTACCTTGTGAGGTTAGATTGTTTCTTCGTTTCTTGATCAAGTTGCACAAGTTACATATTGCCAACAAAGTTGGAGAACCGAATAGTAAGCTTACTTAACAAACTCTGCTCAAGGCTATCGTTCTTCCATGTACTCATATACCAACAATAATTGATTCCTTTCAACACAACGTCCATACAATCTAACAAGATTGTGGTGTTGTAACGCAGAAATCATGCCTTCTTCATTCAAAACTTTCTCAATTTCTCTGCTTTGATCTAGAAGAAAATTGCTTAACAGGAACAATAGTACCACCTGTAGTGTTTTAGTCTTAATTGAGCCTTCACTTGTTAAGGAATTTCTTTTTTCTTAGAAGAAGAAAAAGAAAAGACAAGTCACCTAAAAAGCACTATGCCTCCAATGTTGTTTGCTGGATTAAAGTTGTTTGAAGCAGCTTTAATTTGTCCGAAGGTGAAAATACATGTCTGCATATCTAAACCCAATAATTTTGTTAAAGCAAAACAAGGCTAAGAAATAGAGCAATAATTTCTATAAGAACTGATAAATAAATAAAAGAAAGAGATGAAAACGAAAACTTGCATTCAACCATCTTAAGCTTTGCACAGCTACAAAAGAAACATTGTATGCCCACTTGTTATCCTACACCGTCTTTGAAATCATATCATGACCAAGAGATAAAGCAAACAGACAAGATTTAATAATTCTTATATTTCATGTTTCCCCTTTCAACCCTTTGTCAAAGTTTTACTTTAGCAAGTCCAAAATCTCTAGAATAACACATATGGTTTTTAAGGATCTTCTTTGGACAATACCTAAAAATGGAGTCACAATTTTTCATTTAAAAACTTTTAAGAGTGAATTATGATGCAAGCAATTATCTGAATGTACTTTAAACCAATTCAGCTCATTTGGTATTTGCTATGATCAAGTAGTAAACCAAGAAAATAAACTAATGAAAAATTGAACAATGTTACAGCTACAATTGTCTTCATGGTTGCACTTTCACTTTGCCAATTGGTCCAGTTCTAAGTCAAGAGGAAAAAGTATCCATTTATTGACATGTTACTACAATAACCCTCTAGGCACTCGATGGTCAGTCTACTATTTCAATGATCATCTCATTTTCGCACAATTTTGTGGCATTGAAAATTTACATTAGCTTCTGAGAGACCATTAAATTGCTAAACTGGAATCGAACATTAGAACATGGAAATTCTCTTCAATTTACTCCGCAAGCAGACTTGCTACAACAGCTAAGGAAATTTGAAGCAATGATGATATCAGGTCAGAAGGCAACTCAATCATCAAAGAAAATAATAAGAATTAGATTCTCTTATGATATCAAGAACTGAAATGAATTTTGAAGTGAGATTCAACCAAAACCCATTTTCAATGTTTTTATGCAGGATTTAGAAGGCATAAGCTCAAGAAATGCAGACCGACATCTAAGTAAAGCTACCGATTTTTCAATCTTTTAGCCACACAAGCAACCCTCAAAATCCAACACTATAAGGAAGTGTGAGACAAATTTTAGGGTGAGATTTAATAAAATCTCATTTTTTTTTAATTTTCAGCCACGTATTGCTCTAAAATGACCATAGCATCCGGAAAATCACATAATCCACGCGCTTAAAGAGTCCAACATAATCAGCAGGATTTGGAAGACATAAAGAAAGAGATGCAAATGGAATTCTAAGAATACGCATTATTTAATCCCTTAGCAACATAAGCCACCCGCAAAACTTACACTATCAGGAACTAATGACAAGGATCAAAGAGAACCCTTATTTCAATATTTTTAGATGCATAAGAACAAGAAAACCCACTTTCACTATTTTTAGCCAGGATCAAGTGTACATGAGACCTAAGAAAACCGATAATTTAATATTCTTGCCACACAAGCAACCCACAAAAGCTCACATTGATCAGGAACTGTAATGAAAAGTTTATGGCGATATTTGACAAAACCAATTTTCAGTACTTTAGCCACAAGTTGCTGTATATGCTTACAGAATTCTGGAACACAACAAAATCTACACTTAAATCCATCATAATTACAATATCAAGAAATTTAAACTGAGTTCCAAGAAAAGCCATTTTTCAGTCTTAGCGCAAATATATCTCCACAAAGTGACGAGTTCAATATTTTTTTAATTATGTTTACCTTGAGCCCATATTTTTATGAGACAAAAAGGATGCAACCAAATTTTCACTTTTAGTTTCAGTCCATAATGAACAATCAAAGAATCGATTCATTAAGAAGCAAGACAAAACAAAGAGTTTTAGTTCATAAAGAAATATCAATGAATCAATTAAGAAGAAAGTTTGAAAGAATCGTTTAGTACATATTGTCAAGTTGATAGACGAACCAGATCATCCAAGGGAAGAAGAGCTGGTTAATTACCAAAGACTTTTTATTCTCCTATTTGGAGAGAAATTAATTACCAAGTATTTTAGCCTTTTCTAATAAAAAAGAATTTAGTAAATACACTTATGAGCTGGTTAATAAATAGTATATTAAAATAATATTCTTATAGGATCCCATATTTCTGTTTCAGCCAATAATAGATTATTTTATGGTATTGCCTTTAAAAGAGTTACTCTATTAAACAAGGTATTATTACGAAAATAAAAAAATAATATATAATATAAATTGTCATTACATCCGTATTTCTGTACAAAATATGTCAAACTTTTTGCTTTTTTTTTTTTTTTTTGTTTTCTATTTTAGGTTTTCTTTTGATTCATATTTAACTTTTGGCCTAATTAAAAACAGTTGGTCTTAATGCCGCTGTGACTTCAAAGGGAGGTACTCAAGGGTTTCAAACAAAAACAACCATATGCCTTCTGTTATCACAAAATAGAGATTTTCAGACAGTGTATATGCTATGTACATAAACCTCTGAGACACTCTTGCTTAAAAAAGCTAAAGATTTTATGTTTATTTGCACCATCATGCCAAATTCTACTGCCTGTTTAGATTGGTAGAAGCCAGAGTCCGTGTTCCATTTTCACTAAAACAACCCGTCTCTGTCTCTGCTAGTTAGATGACCATTTCAGATGCATAACTTCATCACCATTCACCCTCCTCCCTTGCCCACTTGGAGCTTTGGAAACTATCTTCAGCCCCATGTCACTCCAATATTCCAGCGAAACAAGACATTATCTTCTATTCACCCTGGATTATGTTCGATAATAATAATAATAATTTTGAGTTCTTCAAGGTTGGAAATTGGTAGACTATTGTGTGCATCATCAAAAGTTGATAGCCACATGAATATCTAAAGTTAATCGAATACAGTAGATTAAGATCCTGACCAGATGCAGACGATGACCCAGTCCATATGGCACATCAGATGGCTGAATTAGAGACTCAGTTTCCCCTGTATTTACGTGTGAAATTTGTACATATTATTTTCTTAAGACTCCAAATCCATCCGCATGTACACTGACCCATTACAAATTCAGGAACAGCAGCTCAACCTTCAAGCATTACTACCTCAGACATTGTAGGCCTAAGCGACGGGGGAAGGATTAGTGCACAGCAAAGCTATTTTTATCATTCTAACTGCTGCTTTCTGTAGTTTGTCATTTGGAAAAAGAAAGGCTGCCAAAAATATTGAGGAACACGGTGTAACAATGATGTTAATCATGAGGGCAGCTATGAAGAGTTAAAAAGCAGAACTAATGCATTGGCCAAGAAGATAAAGGGCCCTCCTCCAAGTTCATCTTTACAGGTAAAGAAGAAACAGAAGTACCTTCCGAGTTGATTAAGCTTTAACATAATCACCTATACTTATCGCGTTTTACATCACCTGTTTCATGTAAACTCGATACTGTACAAACTGTATAACAGAACATTAGTGCATTTGAGCTGCATATTTTGAGAAATTAATTAGCTATGCTCGATATGCCTTTCTACATCTTTAATTGTAACTTTCTGTGTCATTGCATACCTTATCTGCGCAGATCTAATAATCCTATTGAAACACACGTATAGCATTTTTTTAGGCCATAGAGGAGCATATTAATGTGTGATGGGTTGATCAAGTGCAGTACTTATATAGGATTCTCCTTGTACATGGTTGCTATTCGTTTTGTACAATTTGATAAATTGGTATCGCCAGGAAGGATGGCAGACACTGTTTTACAAGTATTATTCTTAGAAAATTTATTGTCCAACCTACTGATAATGGAAAACAATGTATAATCTGCGTTGGCTATTATGGCGTTAACAGTAACCACTTAAATGTAGTTTGTCATTTGAATGCTCTTATCATCCAAGGGGTGGGCCACAATTTGGCCTAGTTCCTCATTGGGATTTGTCCGGATATGACTTAAGAGTTGTTTAAAACACAACCTATGAAAACGTCATGAAAAGAAAGAAAAATAGGAGGTCGTACCCGATAGTCTGGCAGGATAGTTGCCAATGGAGTCACCAGGTCATATAGCTGGATTGCTCCATCTGGCAAGCTCTTTTCTTTGTAAGGGCCTCAAAGATTCTGTCAATCACTTACAACACTATTGTGCGATCAGAGTGCTAAGTGACACATAAATGGTATTTTACACTTGGACTGGACTGGATAACTTACATGTACTGCAATTATTTAATATTAATAATATTTGGCATTCATCTATTATTGGAGTATTTTGCATATATAAAACTAAAACAGATAATAGGATGGATCAAGAACATATCTGCAGTTAAAACTAGCAAAATCCTGGAGGCAATTGCAAAACCTAAAAGGTATGCATTGCTTAACTGCGTTAAGTCACTTTATAACCATCACCATTAGCAAAATCAAGGTTTCAAAAGATGTTATCAAGCTAAATATGAATCGTACATTCCAATCCTCAAATAACTTCCTTACAAAACCTGCACTTGTCATTACAACCTGTCTTCCATCTCCCTTATGGCTTCCTCTATGGCAGGTATGTTCTTCTTTAAAGCCGACCATTGCTCCTCTTTCAAGCTAATCCCTGAACATAAAGCAGAAGTGCAATGAAAGTGGCTCTTCATAATAACAGCACAAAAATGCCAGCACACCAAGAAAAGGAACATGTGCTTAACTAGCCTTTTTACACACAAACTTAATCCAAATTGCCGAACTTCCAATACATGCACAATTGCACAGCCATATTCACACAGATTTATGTCCATGCCAAACCAGGATGATTCAGTTGAATATTAAATCCTTTTCTGGTATATAAGTTATTCACACAAAAACAAGCCGCTGAAACACAATATTATCTCATTATAAATTACACGAGCCATGCAGGAACACAGCTATAATCCAAAACTACTGTAATAAGAATCTTAACTTTATATTGCTTGGTCAATCCATACTAATTTGTTCTAAATTCATAAGTTTTGTACTAGAAAACTATTCCCATATTGAGAATTACTTCTCTATCTCATCCTTTACAAACAAAAAACTTGTAGGGGCGCCACATCAGTCATTACACAAAACCACGCACATAATGCCTGTAAGCTACACTTAAAACGAAAGCCTAATACATCAAAATGACAGGTCAGACAAGGTAATTAAAAAAAAGAAAAAAGAAAATTGATGAAACAAAAATGGACAAATTCCAATGAATGTTATCAGAAAACAGAATGAAATAAGTTTTGATGGTTGGGAAGTTTAGTGTTTGGACAGCAGAAACTTGACTAAGTAAGCACTGCCACTGACACACAACTCGGCTAAAAATATTGTCATAACTACAAACATACCAGAATAATATTTAGGTACAATATTATAGATTCATATTTCATTTGCATCAGTAAAAAGAATCAAAAGAAAAACAAAAAGATCAAACCTTTAGAAGTAGGAAGTTCTTTGCCATCCTTTTTATAAAACTCTCTTATTGACACCAAAGTTGTTCCTCTAAAATTCTGAATCGTAACTTTTCTCTTTTCTGATAACTGAACTTCACCAACAAAATAAAAATAAAATAAAAACAAAACAAGGCAAAATTTATTTAATTTTTTAAAAGAAGAAAGATAAGGCAAGCAACTGACTCTGCAAACGATGAGGTCACCGTCATCGTCAAACTCAGGCTCCTTGCTATGTCCTTGTTCCTCTTTCGCATTCTGTTCTTCTAGAAAGTTATTGACGACATGACGCACAAACGCTTTGTATTCCGATTTATTGAGGTCAAGTTCGAGCTTTCGTGACGCTATTTTCCGAATCTGATTTTCCGTCGTCGTTTCCATGTCTGATTCTTCCAAGATTTCCCTCACTGTCTCCTCGATTTTTATTTTCAGTTTTGGCTCCATTTTTTCTTCTTCCTTTTTCCTTTTCTTCCAAAGTTTCTCGACTGAGTGATAGTACTGACAGTTGAATCAAATCGAATCTAACGGTGGATCGCCTGATTAAGGAATTTGTAAGGTTTGGTGCTTTCCATTTGCTGTTCTTACACAACTGAGAGGAAAGCTGCTGCTGTAGAAGAAAACAGGGTTATTTCTAACCCGCTTAGACTCTACCCCATTTTTAGTCGGTTAATTTAACGCTAACACTATTTGGTTTTTTGTTTAGCCCTATCTATTTATTATCTATTTAATAAAAAGAAAAAAGACGAAGAGATGAAGACTTTTTGTAATATTTTCTATGTAAGAGAAACTTTTTGTAATACCATCTATATCATGACTTCACACGACGCAAATACTATAAATTAACGCGAAAAGCCGCCGTAGTACCCTAATTATCAACCAGACAACCACCTAGCAGTACCACTAACATGTCAGTGCCATAGTTTCAGGTTTCCACCTATTACAAGTTCCTTTACATTTTCATTTACATGGAATGACCTGGAACCATGGGAGATAATCTAAGTATTTTAAGATGTTATAATCAACTATATTTGTTAAAACCAACTAATATTTATCATTCAGTTGACTTGAATTGAACGTAATACATACAAAAGAAATAATTTTTGAACAATAGTGTTATTTTGGATCAACTCTGTCTTTCTTGCCATGGCGTTTCTCAAGACCGAACCTTTTCTTATTCCTTTTTAAAGTCCTTGTTCAAAGTGTACAAGGATGCATAGGTCTCGAAAAATGGTGGCAAGGAGACGTACTCATAGACCCTAGTCCTGCAGGCCTAGGTCCAGAAACTGGAGAATTCTTAATTGAGAGCTGAGACCAAAGCTCCAATCTTCGTTCTGAAGCAAAACTGTAAATTCTCACGCTTGTAAAATTGCTTGCTGCTAAATCACCTTCAGCCTCCCTGCACTTTCACCCTGTTATTCCCACTCTCTCTTACTTTTAACTTTTAATTTGTGCGACAGTAAACTCTCTGCTGCAAATTTCCGTTATCCACACTGACAATAGAGAGTTCCGATCAATTAACGTTACGAATCGAAGCTTCTGCGACTATGTGATACTAGGGTGAAAGTCCAAGAACGTTGGGGGTAATTTAGTCATTGCATTCATACATTCAAAAAATAAGAAAAAACAGAAGGATGCAGCTTAACACTGTTAGTGCAAAAAAAAAAAAAACATGTCTAGCCATTTAGCTGTCTTCGTAAATTAAAGATGTTTACCGGCATTTCTTTTGTATAATTACTGTATCAATACCTAACTAAGAAAGCGGAGGGCAGTTTCAAGTGGGAATTTTCTATGCTAGACAACTCTTAAAGATAAAAACAAAAGAGAAATGACACTGCTACAACATCATTAGCCACTCTTCCTAATTTACTGAAAGAGATCAACAGCACAAATTACCAGAATTAGTCCTGGTTCACATTCACAGAGTATCATCTCAAAGGTTCTGCCTTTTTTTGTCTAAATGTCGTCCAAGGAAGACCGGACAACAACATACTGGTTGCTGACTTGCAGCAGGAGATGAGCTATAGTCAGGTAAGTTTCTTTCCAACAAAAATTTACATCTCAAATGCACTAGGACTAGGATCTACTTTGATCTTCTCTTTGCCTGCAGCAAAATAAAGACAAAAGAAAACTAAATTATACTAAGCACCTTGTAAGGAAAGAGAAAAAGATCAGTTAGCTCATCATCCAAACGAGAAGCGGTGATGAAATATAATCAATAATGACACCAACAGAAATGGCAGCTTAAGTAAAACTTCCTCTCGTTCTATTTAAAAACTGCAAGTTGCAGAATTTACCTTTTCACAACTTGTACCAGAAAACAAAAGAAAGCAAAACAGGAGAAGAGAAACAAACTGAAATGGCTAAAGAAACTAAGAAATCCTAAAGCTTTTGCGTAAAGAAGCATTAACTATAGTCTGGTTGTAAAAGGTACTGTAATTGGAGCCTATTGATTCTAATTATAGGAAAAAGGTAATCACTGGTTGAATATTGGCACTATCCCCAAGTTTTTGAATCTTTGAGAAACCATCAACTAGTCTGACCTATTTGCAACCACCCAAGACTACATTTTGGATTATGGAGAAATAGGAAATAATCAAAAGTGACAAATGAAAATACAAAATAGTGATATAAAACAATAGTAGCAAAAAGAATGAAACTGTAGTAGTCTCTCATAACTCTAAATATATGAAAACAACCAGATGCTTATTACAAAAACAGTACTAAATCCATATACTCCAACAGCTCCATTTTTTAAATTGAGAGGTTATTAAAGCCATAAAAACCTTTTGTATCTTCTCACTCTGTCAATCTACTTCCTAAAGTTCATATATTTTGTCCACCTAACCTCGCCACCAAGTCGAAAAAAAATTACTTCCCCTTTTTCAAGATTCAATTCAGCAATTGGGCATAAGATTTATATAATTTGAGTTAAAGAAACACAGTTTCACTAATCTTCCTAGCTTAAACAATATCCTTTGGCCATCATTAGGCTTTTAAAATTATAAAACAGAACATATTAAGAAAACCCAGAAACGGAAACTCAACGAAAGAATAAACAAAATTGAAAACAGACCTTAAACTCTTCTTGGACCTGAAGACTGGTTTTTTGGGTCTGATTTCTGAGTTTTACCAAGAAATCTTCAACGGCACGACTAACAATCGCCTTGAACGGCTCATTAACGAGACTAATCTCAAGTTCTTTTGATGCTATTTCTCTAACCTTTTTCTCAGTCATTTGGTACAGGTTTTCTCGCTCCAATATCTTGCGCACTCTTTTTGCGATCTTCTTCTCTAACTCTCTACTCACTTCTGGTTCCATTTTAGTATCAGCTTAAGCTTTGATGACTAACGTAAAATTGCTGTGTATTTGATTTCTCTGGTTAGTTCCTCTTTCTGTTCTGTGCGGCTGTGAGCATAAGAGCAAAAGGTTTTAGCAGCAAGAAGTAGGGTATTTTTTGCCCCTCTGTAGAAGGATCTCATACGTCAATACAGCGTCTCAACGTATATTTAAATTTTAAATATAAAAGAAATAAAATTTTAATTTCAATTTAGATTTTTTAATATTTTCTATAAATATTAATCATTTAGTTTTTAATTTTACCAATAAAATAGAATTATAAATGTCTATTAATTAAATATCTAAATTCTTATTGAGACAAAAAAAATTAAATTTTGACGTTATAAATATAAAAAGAATCATATTTGATGAAGAGAAATTTATTATAAATTTTTTTCTAAAATCAATTTTTATTAAATTTTTTATTATAAACAGTATCTTTGGAAATAAATTTATAATAACATTTATTTCAAATTTTGTGAAATACTTTTTAAAAATTAATTTAGATTTCAATTTTTTTTTAAATGAAGCAGAAATAGAAAGATAAGAAAGATATAAAAAATTTCTATAATCATAGCTCTATCACAATATAAAAAATTTCATAAATTAAAAATTTATCCAGAAATTTTATAACTAATTTTAAGAATTGAATGAGATAAATTATATATATATATATATATTATATAAAAGGCTATATAGATTTACAAATTAACTACATAATCATTCCAATAAATCATATATGAAATTAAAAATTCAGGATAGAATAATGAAATGATATCATAAATAATTTTTTATAAAACACAATTATATTAAGATACCAAAAGTGATATATATTCTGATATATGATATAAAATACTTTGATCTAAAATATTCTTGACCAATTCTATGTCATGGTTGTGAAGCTAGGTTTGACTTACTTGCCAATAGATTTTCTCTTTCTTTCTTGTTCTTTCCAAAGAGAAATCCATCTGTTTGACCTTTAGTTGTTTTAATATTAAATCAATTCATACTAATCTTTCTTTTTCCTTCCAAAGACACAAAATTAGCTAAATCATTTTGGATTCAATTTATTATGCTACCATGCAATTCATCATACTTCAATTGGTAATGGCTAACTATTATTGCACTTGAACAAAGTCGATGCAATTGTTTAAAGCTGCTTCCCAACATAATACAACTTCTCTGTGTAATTAAAAAAGATGAACTGCTAACAGAAAGAAAGCACACAAAATTACAGAAAGTTTCAACAAAGATATGGACGAAAAGCAGGGGCCTAGAAGAGACAGCAAATGATGAGATGGTTAATAATTGAACATGTACGATAAGCAAGTAAAGTAAATCTAGATGCTAATTGATGTGTGCAAAAGCAGCTCATTCCAAGAAAATTAAGTTGCGACTTTGCAGAGATAAGTTCAGCAACAGCAATATCTCATGAAGGTGGAGCCTTTGTGCGCAAAAGAGCAGCTCTTATCAGGAATTCCCAGAAGTCTCATATGATAGCAGTATTCCACAGCATCGTTAATACTACTCCACTGAGATTCAGATACAGCTAACTGATGCCAAAGACAACTCATTCCAGAATAAACAATTGCTAAAACCAGGTTTTTGTTTCACATATGAAGAACCTAGACGAGTGGGTATCGGTTAGTAAAGGGTACAGGAGCATACATCTGCTCTAGATTATCCCAGGCCTCTGGCAACCTCAAATTGTCCAAGCAACACTATAATGTATTTGTTAGACGGGTGACCAAACCAGTGGATATTGCAATGGCTGATGCTATCCCATTTGTCTAACTTCTCAGGCTGCTTTCGATCATAGCGCCAAAGATTGCAGTCTTTCAGGAAGCTGCGCATTGTGCGAGTCCTGTGGTAACAATTAGCTGAATAGGTTAGCAATGCTACTTATGTATTAAGATAACTGAGGAAAAACAGCAAGGTGAGATTTTTCGTTTTAATGAATAGGATCAAGAACAATCCACTCTCTAATCTCCATCAAACCAAATCCTTCAAAGCAAAAATAAGCATAGATGCATCTAAGAATCACATGGATTATCAAGAAAACAAGTTATATACCAATAAGTAGTTTAGTATATGCTCAAGCAATTCAAATGTACGGTTCAGATTAGCTCAAGAGGTTGATACAAAGATATAAACATGAGATCACATAGAAAGCTGCTCTCCAATAAATCGTATCAGTTTTGATCACTGACCTCTATTTGTTCGTGTGCTTCGGCATTTTCTTTCTGAATTTTCTCTAGGGAATTGTATCGCCACCTTGTCAGTAAACTTGTAGGGCTAACTGGAGAGATTGAAGCCAACCTCATCTTTCTAACTCTCCCAATTTAGCATTATTGGTCTTTTCTTTTAATTGTTATTATTTCTTGAATTTCAGGATTCTGTTTGTTCTCAGAATGATATAAGGATTAAGGAAGGTTGCTGCAGCACTTTTGTGGCTGCACTTGAGCAGTGACACTCCAAGTACGATTGCCTACTATATAATGAGAAGGGCTATGAGAAGTCTAACTATGAGTTGTGTTAGACTACAATAATACCATATCTACTGCCTAACAACTCTGTTGTTTCGGTGGTTTGGACTTTAAAGCAGTACTTCCCTCCGTCCTTCATGACAAAAGATTAAAGTTCTCAAACGACAATAAGAAAAATAAAAATGACACAACCTTATGATCAGATCACTGAAGCATGGAACACATGACCTTCTCTCTTCTACTTCTCTCATATCTCAGTGCATCCTTTCTTGGATGAATTCTTCAATTGACTATTTTAATGCTCAGAATAGGCATTGGACTTGGCAAAAAATATAGGTATGATCTCAAGCTTCTCATGGAAAATTAGCAGGATAGTTTTTAATTTGCGAAGGCAATTAATGAAAAGACCTTAACAAGTGCTAGATATGGTACAATAAAAGACCTTAACAAGTACTTGATATGGTACCATAAACTATGATGAACATCTTGATCCTGTATAATGTTCTAACTGACAAGGAAACAAAAAGAATTATAAAAGGAGAGAGAATAAAAATAACTATTCTGAGAATCAAAATTAACTTCACAACTTGAAGGGGCAGAACTGGAAAGTATCACATACAAATCCACAATCTATTATTGCGAAAGCTAGTCAATATTGACTGCTTTCCTTTCTCAATCAAGCCACAGATAAGCGCATCTTCTTCCTCAATGCTACCTCTTAAATTTCCTTGGATCTTGCCTTTCCTTGCTGCAAGATTTCACATGATATATAATTGGAACTATGTACACCATATACATGAAACACAGTTTTGCAGAGTCTAGACAAAAGCACTAAACTGAAATTGCTTGTGCATTTGTGGCATCAACCAGGAGTTCAAGGTGAACATCACATACAGTAGCACTTTACCTGGACTCAACCTCAGTGCTGCTTCCTACAGGAGTTCCTGGATTCCCCCTTCCGGAGACAACTTCATCCATGCTCTGCCCTTGTCGCCTATACCTGCCACCAGATGCCACAAATCCAGGACAAGGCCTGTAAGCCTTGATTGGCCACCAACCAAACCCTGAAACTGTTGCGATCCCGCCTTGAATCCTCCCTTCTCCATTGCAACCCTTTTCAATTTCCTGTCTCCCACAGGCCTTACAACCGCTGCAGAAAATGTTGCTTAGTAAGCTTGGCGTACAACATTGCTAGCAAAATGCTCCAAAACCATATGAATGTCACATAGACATATAGTTATCTGACCGTCTATTGTGCAAGTTGAATAGATCAACATGAATCTGCCATAAAGTACCAATTTTCTTTTCTCTTTTCCGCAGGAAAAAGAACCCAGTGACTTTCATGTGCAAAGTGGATATCAAATTTTTCTAAAATGCCTTGTGGTTTAGCATACAAGTAAGAACATGTTACACTAGATTGACCCAAAGTAGCTCCTCAGATGATAACATACAAGTGAAGAATAACAAGCTAAGAATCAAAATCTCAGTCGGTATCAGACAACTAATAGTAAAAGTTTCTTCTCTAATAAGATAAAAAAAGCTAATTACTGGTATAAATTTAAATATCTTTTATTCTTTACTAAATATAGTCAGGTAAAAAGTCGAGAAATTCTTAAAAGACGATAAATAAAAAGAAAAGAGATAAAGGTACCCGACAGGAACCTCGTCAGCATTTACAGGTGGTAATGGTGATTGGACAGGAAGATCATCAGGTGTAGAGGCAGGACCATCTTCTTCTACAACAGAAGTTGAGGAAGAAGAAGAGGAACAAAGACGATTAATGAAGGTGATGGACTTAATAGAAGAGTATCTAGTGAGAGTTAGAGTATTCAGGTTAGTATTATAAGGGCGTTGAGAGGAAAGGGTCTGATTGATAGTTGGAACTGAGACAAGAGTTATTGCCATTCTCTGCCCTTCCCTTCTTCTGTTCGTCTGTCCGTGTGAAGAGGGAGAAGAAGAATAGATAATGGCCACTAGCTTAGCTTCTGCAGTATGGCTTCAAATGCAACTACGTTTCTGTGGCCCCACGCATCATATCTGATCTCCTTACTAGATTACTTTAAGCAAGGAATTGAAGGGAAAAAACAATTTTGGTTGACAAAAAAGGTAAAAAGGTTCCACCGAGATTTGAACTCGGGTTACTGGATTCAGAGTCCAATGTCCTAACCGCTAGACCATGGAACCTCATGTTGTTACGTCTGTCCATATAACATTTTATACTGGTATTGGCTTTTTTCAAGAATACCTTTTTCTTTTTCTTTAATAATGAATTCCAATATCTTGACTTCAGTGAGGACCTTATTTCAGAAATTTCATTTCTATGCGATTCAAGATCAAGAAAGAGAAGTTTCCAATTATTAATTCAAATCCATTATCGGCAGGATATAAAATTATATATAGCTAAACGGGTTAATATAATTTTTCACAATAAAATTGTCATTAAACAACTTATTAGTAGATTAATAAATCATTTTAGAATGACATATATATCACACATCCCGAATCAAGTAATAAGTTTGGATTTCTAGTAAGTCCATTTCATTAGAAATGGATGATGTTTTAAAATATTTTTTAAAATGGCTACTTCAATATGCTCAATAATAAAAGCTTGATTTTGAAAAAATACTAGCATTATGACTGTAGAAAGATTTCGCCAATCTAATGGTATGCTACAAGCGAGTATTTGAGACAAGAAATGAATCTAAAATTAAAAAGAATTTTTAAAGCTTAAAAAAGATATATTTACTTTTTAAAAAGGACTGATCTGCGAATTGCCATACAATTGGATTCGTTGGTATGTACGATTATCGATGCAGTCATCGGTAATATTATGTACGCAGTGATGGTAATAATATTCTTTTACAAAACAAACATTGTACGCCCACTTGGGAACATCATGCTAGTTTTCAATCCCAGGGCTTGTCAAGAGGAAATGATCAAGTAGAGAACATAGGCTCTCTCATCATCAGCAAAAGATAAAAAATTGTGAAAGGCAAATATATTCAAAACTCACATCTAAAGCCTGTCCACTTCACAATCCAATGTAAAAAGGACAAAAAAAGAAAAAGGATATTACACCTGTCCACTTCATGATACAAAATAAAACGATTAAAAAAAAAAAAAAAGAAGAACGTTATCTT